>NW_021765141.1:0-1110 GCF_005508785.2 Acyrthosiphon pisum
TACATTAATTGTTTACACGACACCTATAAAATAACATTATTACAACTGTAATAAGTTACAAATTCGTTGTAAATCACAAAATAACCCTTGTGCTCAAAACTATTTTCCTATTAGTTATTTACATATTAATATTTGGTCCTTGTATAAACATAAAATGGAATGTACCTAATAAATTTATTTAAATGAGAAATATATGATAATATATAGTGTAATATAATAGGCTGACTGAACCGTCTTCGCTCAGAATCGTTTTTCTTATACAATTATATTATATCATTGAATTCAAATTTAACACCATCCATTATAGTGATCCACTTGTAACCTATACTGTACACTTGCTCACCTTTATTATGTATTATTTCTTTAAAATATACTTTAAAGTCAATAAACCTATTGCAGTTACGTCTCAAAAAATGTATATAATATATACATATTTTGTACCTACTACCTATTACCTACAATATTTACAAATGATAATTGTAGTGTTTTGGTATTTTTTATTAAATTAAAAAATACAATGGGTTGCTGGTTCTAAAAAAGTCACCTAATTCCTTACGATTCTGAGTGAAGCTAGTTTGTCAGTGTGGATATTGTTGTTTATATTTATATTGATAATAGTTATTATTGATAAAGTAGTCACTAAGTTGAAATATAATATTAAAAAAAATTACAACAAAATAACTAAAATCTTTGTTATTTAATATATAATTTTTTCAAAATTTGAACATAAAAACTACAAAAAAAATAAACCGTGTTTTTATATTTTTGAGATTTTTTGGTTACAGGATAACCTACTTACGAGTGGAACCCTTTGTTAAATTTGCTAAAATATGTTGTCATAAATCGAAATTGAAATTCTTACAAAAATAAATAGTGCCTATGTTTTTTAATATTTTTTAACTATAATTGTAACAATGTCTGAGAATCCTTGTATTAAATGTTCAAGCTTTTTACTTAAAGAATACAATTTTATTGACATGTATGGAAAAAAACCCAAAAAAATTGGAATCTGATAACGTCTGTACACAACTCAAAAGAGGTCAAAATCCTATAAAAATGTAATGGTGTCTAGCAAATGCTAATATAAACATTCAGTGAATATGTCTAATC
>NW_021765143.1:0-672 GCF_005508785.2 Acyrthosiphon pisum
ATATCAGTTGAAAAATATTAAAAATACATAAGCACAATTTTTTTTTATCAGCATTTAAAGATCAAATTTTGACAAAATTTATCAAATTTTAATTTGAAAAATTATTTTGTAGTTAAAAATTTATAAAATGTTCAATTTTTGTATCTAAGAATTGAAAATTTAAAACAAGATTCCACGTAAGTAATTAATTCTGTTACCAAAAAATCTAAAAAATACATTTACGCAGTTTATTTTTATAGTCATTTTAAGTACAAATTTGGACGAAATTACATATTAAAAACCTAGGATAACTATTTTAGTTATTTTGTTGTGATTGTATAATATTATTCGTGGGTACTTGAAACTTCTAAAGTATACTATTATATATCTATGATAGTACCACGGTTTTTTGTTGATGTATAACGCGTTATAAGTACCTAATAGATATTATGATATGATTAATTTAAAATTTATTATAGGTACCTATTATAGGTCAATTTTTTTTAAATACTATAGACTATAATATTATGTCTTATACCTAGACTGACATACCGTCTCCGCTCAGAATCGTTTTTCTTATACAATGATATTATATCATTGAATTAAAATTTAATACCATCCATTATACAGTGACCCACTTGTAACCTACTGCACAGCAGAGCGAAATCCACTTACCCACCTTTTTTTCTATAA
>NW_021765144.1:0-1460 GCF_005508785.2 Acyrthosiphon pisum
TAAATTACAATTTATTTATAGTTGAAAATAATATTGTTAATCAACTCAATGTAATATAATTACAACTGTTGTGTATCTGTTAAAATAAATATTCTAATATTGTTACATTATCATAGCATTGGTAAACAATATTATTTTTAAAACAACTACATTTATGATAAAAATAACCAATGCATATCAGTTGGAACAATTATTACTTCCTTGATTATTGATAAACAATGATTGCGTTAAACCGACTTATATTAATATGATTGATTTAACAAAAATTAGGTATAGTTAAAATATTTTAACTATTTAATTTTTTTTAATCAACATAAAAATAAAGACGAAGAGTATTGTTAACAAAAATAATATTAATAGCTTTTTTAATGGTACGTACTTATGCAAGCAGCGTATTTATTTCACGTTTAAGACCTAAAAGCCAGACAAGATAACGCATACAGATTTAAATTCTGTAAAAAGATTTGAGTTGATTGACCTTTTTTCTAGGTTATTGTGGTAATCGAATTTTTTTAGTGTCTTTTTTAAGATGGTTAAACATTAATATAATTTTTTTTTTTATACATTTATTTTTATATTTTTCTGCCGATTCGAATTCTTGGTGATTATTATGTTAGTTTGGTTTTGCGTTATGTCTACATCGTTTAATATGTCTATAGTTAAAAATCGTCAATCTAACTCACGATTACATTTTTCTGACGCATTCATTAAATAAAAATTACAAATACTTGCAAAGCAACTAAGAAACCTGCTGGCAGTTGCGTTTCTTGTATATCCGTTTTTTTGTCTCACTAGGTATAGAAAACATAATATTTTCCGGATTTAGTTTGTTTGTTAATAAGAAGTATTTGTAGTGAGATAAAAATAAAAAAAAGATAAAAATATAAAAAGGGAAGTCGGGGAAGTGCGGAGTAGTGCGGCAAATTACAAAGGGTATGGGAAATTAAGAAGGTACGCATATCGGCACTTATATCACATTATTTTTTATCCTACTACAGAATATTATTAGCCGAGTACGGAGTTGATAATCTGTCATAGAGTGTAAAATATATGGTGTGTTCACTTACCTCGTATAGCTGTGAAAAGTACTCGTTGATCCTTGTTGGAATGAATATATCTCTGATTGGTGTGGATCGATGCACGTTACTATTATTTTACGACTTGTATTACAATATTTTATACCAGTTATAAGTTCATATTTTGCCCACACACTGTCGACTCTATGTATTTATAATTAACTACCACCCGTGTGTCTTCTTTTGTAAGGATACACTGAATTTTGATATTATAGTGGGATAAGAATGGTTTGGATTATAACATTTGTTAACATTTCTTTTTTCCTTGTGCATAAGCTTGCAAAACATATGTGGTTTTTTTTTTATATTTTCATGGATGTTTATTAGTTGAATATTCATTGGTATACGTATTTTATTAAAATGTGTTTGTTTTCTATTTGCTTA
>NW_021765145.1:0-961 GCF_005508785.2 Acyrthosiphon pisum
CCCCCCTTTGAAGTTATAATAAAAACTGCATACACCATATAGCTTGCCGTTGCAAATCATTGGACCTCCGCTATCTCCTTGACATACCACCTGCGTCGTTCCAGTAGCCGAACACAAAAATTCTTTCCAATTTTTACTTTTTCAAATAAAAAAAAATAAATTCAAATAAATTTATAAATAATAGCTGAATTATTTGTGTTTATTACAGGTTTCTTCCTGTAGGAGCGTTTTCACCATTTCTCACTTTAGTTTCAATTCTCCAGCCTTCCATTCCTTGTTTTTCTTTTTTATTTATATAACCAAAACCAATATTTGTACAGTCCACGGCTGCGCCGTTGGCAAATTCATCCGGATGGCCACCGATTTCTATATATTTCTTGACTTGTGTGAATGATTTTTTTAGCTAAATAAGAATATAATAATAACATAAATGTATTATAATACAATCAAATACAGAAATATACGAGTAGGTATGTGTAATGATATGCCCACACACCATTATAAGAAACTAAAATCTTACAGAATAATAAATAACGGCCAGACTATTGTTTGTAGAAATCGGTCACATCAAATAAAACCATTATCAACGACAATTAAGATATTGGCATGCAGTTATGACGTTATAACGTGGGAAGTGTGTGACTTTTTTTTATGATGCTGCTAGAGAAAAGGAAAGAAAAAATAAAGGGTATCTGCCGCCAAAGAATAATCTAGTTCCCAGGCTCACGATAACTTGTTGATAGAGTCGCCTACCACTCTCTGGTCAGCGTCTTCGCGTCGTCTCTTAAACCAGTGCATATGAGCACCAGTCATCGAGTAACAACGTCCAAAAGTCTTAAAACCGATTTCAACGAGCGACACTCTAGGCCCCTTATGTGAGCAATAATCAGTGTGTTTATAATTTCGATTTATACCTTTTTTTTAAACATTATTCTGTGTATATAAAAAAAAAACCTCTACA
>NW_021765146.1:0-808 GCF_005508785.2 Acyrthosiphon pisum
TTTAATATGTAATTTCGTCCAAATTTGAACTTAAAATTACTATAAAAATAAACTGTGTTTATGTATTTTTTAGATTTTTTGGTAACAGAATTAACTACTTACGTGGAATATTATTTTAAATTTTCAATTCTTAGATATAAAAGTTGAACATTTTATAAATTTTTAACCACAAAATAATTATTCAATTTTGAATTTGATAAATTTTATCAAAATTCGATTTTTAAATGCTTATAAAAAAAAATTGTGCCTATGTATTTTTAATATTTTTCATCTGCTATAACTTATAACGTGGTATACATCAAAACACCATCATATATAATAGAATACTTTAGAAGTTTCAAGTACCCAAACAAATAATATAATACAATCACAACAAAATAACTAAAATACGAGTACCTAGTTATTCCAGGTTTTTTAATATGTAATTTCGTCCAAATTTGAACTTAAAATGACTATAAAAATAAACTGCGCTTATGTATTTCTTAGAATTTTTGGTAACAAAATTATATATTTACATGAAATCTTGTTTGAAATTTTCAATCCTTAGATATTAAAGTTGAACATTTTATACATTTTTAACTACAAAATTATTATTCAATTTTAAATTTGATAAATTTTGTCAAAATTTCAACTTCAAATGCTTATAAAAAAAATGTGTGCCTATGTATTTTTAATATTTTACAATTGCTATTGTAACAATATATCATGAGCCTTGCATTAAATTTTCACGCATTTTTACCGAACAAATAAAATTTGATTGATATCTATAGAAAAAAAAAAATTAAAAAATTGAAAAATGATAATGTCC
>NW_021765147.1:0-960 GCF_005508785.2 Acyrthosiphon pisum
TGGTGATATAAATATAAGCCATTTGCCTAAAATATTTCAAATTGATCAAAGAGCCAGTGTACGAGGATTTCGTGAATACAAAGTGTCTTATCCTTCAGTAAATACAGACATTGAACCATTAATGACCGCTGTAAAGACTTTGGCTATTTCTTCTGCCGAATGTGAACAGTCCTTTAGTTCAATGAACGAAATTGTTTCTTCAAAAAGAAGTTTGTTGACTAGTGATCATATTTCATCGTTAGCTTTCATTAATTGTACTGGACCACCAATTGATAAATTCAATCCTAACATCTATATTAAAACTTGGATATTGTCATAGAAAAGAACTGCAGATGAACAATGTTGTCCAAAAAGAAAAAAGAAAGATGAAGAAGCATCTTATACATCTTTATAAGATTATGTTTAAATAAATAGTTACCCATACTGGTTATACTGTATACTTGTACTTATAAATAACATTTACATAGCTTATGATACATTGTAATAATTTAAATAAATTAATAAAAGAATATGAATAGTTATATTTATTATATATTTTTTTTTATTTGTTTTTTAATGAAATGTTTAATATTAAAATGTAAACACATATCTTTTTTTACATTTCAGGCAATGAATTTCAATTTATTTTTTATTTAGCAGTCATTATATGTTCATTAATTTGATTTTACATACTATTAACATAAACTTTTTATGAACAAATTACAAAGGTGTGTGAAAGAAACAAATTATACCTAGTGGGTAGTGGGTTTCTTAAAAAAGTTTGGTTAGATATAGACATTGGAAGAACTCGGGAACGCTCCTGAATTTTTGGTGACTTGCATGTATATGTAATTGGTGACCTGGCACAATCTAAATTTATCAAAATCAATTAAATTCCATACAATTAGTAATATTATAATTATTTTATTTTCAATGTAAATAAAAGGTTGCTTTTCTACATCAGCGTTTAATTATTTCTGA
>NW_021765148.1:0-677 GCF_005508785.2 Acyrthosiphon pisum
TTAATCCTCGGGTCGGTCGACACTCGACGGCGATTATTTGATAAAGCGAATTTTGTATGGTTTTTTGGTTTTTTTATTCTTTTTACAATAGTTCTGAATAGAATACATACCTAATATTATAATATGGGCCGTATCGATAGGTACCAAGAGTGAAGTTATCCGACTTTTGGTTCGACCGTTATGATTTTTTTGTAATATCACGTAGTTGCATGTATTTTGGATTTTGGGTTTTCATTCGATCACTACGAAACTCGAGATACTGGTCTTTTGATGTACGCAACTATTTTTTTAACCCAGGTTACCAATGAGCGCATGCCGCATAACGTATACCCGGGCTTGGTTTTTAATTTTTTTTGCAATGTTCCGGAAGGAGTCGACGGACTTAACATAGATATTCGGAAAGCCTGGAAAATTTGCTACCCGACGATATGTATTCCAAGAACCACCGGGCTTCTTAAGTAATCTTACTTAGCGCGCGAAAGACCCAGGTGACCAATGAGCGCATGCCGCATAACGTATACCCGGGCTTGGTTTTTAATTTTTTTTGCAATGTTCCGGAAGGAGTCGACGGACTTAACATAGATATTCGGAAAGCCAGGAAAATTTGCTACCCAACGATATGTATTCCAAGAACCACCGGGCTTCTTAAGTAATCGTACTTAGCGCGCGAAAGACCC
>NW_021765149.1:0-5956 GCF_005508785.2 Acyrthosiphon pisum
GCTAGTCACGAGCGCTGTTTTTAAATAGAGTTTATGCCAGAGAGTCAGAGAGAGCCAATTTCGTGGCGGCGAAAGGCTGAAAAAAAACCTTCATTTCCGGTGTGTGAAAGGAAGGAAATCAACGTTTACTTGTTTATTAGATTTCCATTAGTCACTACAGAAATCCGATCAGGACAAATATACAGAATGTGTTTCAGAAATGACATTTCAACGATATCGATGGAGTTTTTTTTGTTTTAATTGAGTTATGTTCAAATTATGTCATTTACACTCAGCGCAATTTATGAATCGATGTATGCTCTTAAATATTCAACTGTCGACGTTACATACGAGATATTATTATTAATTATCATTTATCACTAATAATTGTTTATTGAAAACTAACGTTTATATTTTGTTGTGACTAGACCAATTACCATAAAAATAATTGTTCCTTACGATTCAAATTGATTAGTTTTCGTATTGTTCCTATTTAAAGTATTGTTTAAAACTACATTGCAAACTTATGACGTCATCCGAGTTATTAGATACGGGCAAAAGTTTCCATAACGAGATTTAATCCTTATTCACCCTCTCTTTTTGGTCCCCTTCCTAACCAAAAAAACGCATTGTTTGTGTTTCAATCTGCCTGAAGCCTTAAACTCTATTAAGAATCCTTTGCATATTAATACAACTGTGTAGGTAGAAGGGGATTGTACGAAAAATAAAAATGAAGTAACACAAAAATATTATTTTTTGTTGGAAACAGATTATTATCGTAATATTTTTCAGTTTTACCAACTCATTGTACCCCTTATTGTATGCTAAGTTGGCGAATTACAGAGTGCTATTTCACGAATTGATTATCATCAACTAAAACTCTATACCCGGTCAAAATCTCCCTATTGTTACATCGTTAAGTTTACATAATAATAATTTTTGTTTTTGATGTTCTGACCATGAAGAAATTTAATTTCTCCCGGCTATAGCTTTTCCCGGCTATTATTTTTATTTTTTTTCATTAGTATTATTATTATTATTTGCACTAATCAATTTAATACGATACAAAGGGTTGGATAAAACGACTCCCACCCAGTTTTCCCACTGATCCACAACTTTCGGCTCTCGAGATCATAATGGGCAATGCTTGTACCACCTTTGCGAGCTTTATTATACTTGGTTTTACTTTTAAATCGCATCCCCGTGTGTATACACCTGTCATGACGTGGGCTGTTGTAGTTCTACTGATCTACATACACACTGACCTGTGCAGACCTTGTAATATATTTTAATTGTATAGAAAATAGACAGTGTAATCTGTATTCATTGTATGGAAAAACATAATATTGCACGTGTAAGAGGATATTATGACGAGGTTCGAATATAGGTCAATTATTTAACGAATATTAAAATAGGGTAGTATTTTACGACAGCTTATGGTGGACATAATATTTTGTTTCGGCCAAACGTATGTGTGAGTAAAGCAAACAAAATAATACGTGGTATTATATCGATTATTAAATATTTTATCCAGAGAGGTCTTTTGACGAACAACACAGTTATAGGTAAAATCACAGTAAAAATATGATTATGTTTCGGTGACGAAAAATAGGCAGGAATATTTTGGACCAATTATAAATGTTACGTTAATTTTGAAGACTATTGTGTTTACCGAATAATATTATGAGACATTTCCCTTGTTATAATCGAACTAGTGAATTATTAACTTTGAAGTTTTGTGCTCTGGAATAATGCACCCGATACTTAGGCAGTATAAGATTATTGTTTATTTGTGTGTATAATACTTATGATACCTATAATAAACTTAATCGAATTATGAATATTGATTTTTTTATATAACAGTAATTATAGGTATGTTATCTAAGTTGTAATAAAATAATTTCATTATATCACGTTTGTGCTTTACAACACTAAACACTGCATAACAGTCCATTTTATATCTTGGATTACCCATAATCCACATAATATCTAAGTAATAACACTAACGAATAATTAAATATTAAATTACGATTGCAGTTATGAAATCAACTATGAAATTTAAAAAATATGTTATCCATTAAAACAATTGCCGCAGTAAAATAAGGAATATTTTAACGACAAAGACTGATTTTTGAAAAACGTAATTTCGTTTTCTACAGTTCAAAAACTCAGATTTAACTTGGTATTCAATATTACTCACGGATATTATACAATATGACGTATATGCCTACGTTTATCTTGAGGTTTCTATTGATTATACTATTAGAATGTTCAATCATGCATAGAGCATTATTGATCGTCGAATGTTACCTATTTTTTGTAGGTGTAACGATTGAGTACTAAATATGAATTAGTTGATGCCAGTATTATATTATTACACTTTGAATTGTGTTCTATTTTTTTTCCATATTTGAGTACAGGATAGTAATTTTGGAGCCATACGACATACACTATTAGTTACTGTTGCCATTAATCCTGCATTGTACAGTTTGTTTATTATTAAACTAATTTATTTATGATTATTTAGTTGTAGATACATTGATTTTTAGATCTAAACTCGCGTACTGACAAAGTACAATTGAGTAAATATTCAAATTTATGTCACTATGCAATATGGCATTAAATACTTTATAGTGCAGAATTCACGGCAAATAATATTTCTGAATAGTAATGTTTTTATAATAGGACACTTAAATTCTTTTTAATTTAAATATTTTTCACCATTTTTTACCACCTAATTTAACTAGTTGTATTAAACCTGTTATACTGACCTATTTCATTGCAAAATTATCAATGCAGAGAGGAAACTTTAAGCTCGATTTTACACCCATATATACATGTGATGTTCGTGTAATAATATTATACCTATTTAATTCCAATCACTACCTACTATAGATATATTATTATAACGGTTATCCATCGTCAATGATAAATAGCTTTCAAATTGTTTAACGAAGTTGTATTTTTTACTCTGTTAAAAATAACTATAGGTACTATCGACCATTAGTCAATATTCATAATTAATTGCATAGTTACTTACTACTTTATACCTAATTCTATATAACTGAATGTTTACGGTTTATTGATGACTATATGCTATTATTGTTACCTACCGTTTAGTGTGCCACAGTTTATTTTTTTTATTAGTTTCATATGTAACCTTATTAGAAGTTGACGGCCAACTACTGATAAAAATATGATTTATAATATGATTAGAGATAATCATGGTTTCAACTACGATGGTAAGTACCTACTGTAAGTACACCACAAAACCGGAAAAGTAATAGATAAATGTCAACACAAACTATACATCGAACCTACTTATATATTTACGTAAATGGTGTGTTTATAAATTCATTAAAAATGTGGACTATAATATAATATTATAATAATATTCAAAATATACTTACACTTAAGTCTAAAATAATATGATTTTTCTCCTTTTAGTATGCCATAATGTTCGATATATTATTATTTTTACCTATAGACCTAAGGGGTCGAGTGTAGGTGAAAAACCATCAAACTATACTAAACTATTTTCTACCATTAATAGCATAACGCATCCGTATAATATTATATCAGAAATACCTGAGACACGCATTGGTACAAAAATTGAAATATCATATTTACGATTACGAAGACGATGCTGGAATATAACAGTGATGAGTGAGTATTATTTTCCGCGCATTGAATTTCCCAAAAGTAATAATAATTGCAATCAGTGGCGACGATATTATTACATCATAATGCATTGTGTTATGTAAACACATACGGTGGCGGGCAAGGAACGGTACAATATTTATATACGTATAATGGCGGCGCACGTGAGAGTATATGGTTACACGCTCGTCTGCGCCGCGATGCTAACCTTTTCAATTATTTAAAACCCTCAGTTCTCTGCGTACACACACACACACACACACACCCACCCCTCACGACCATATAATATCGCCCTATCGCCAGCAGAAATACGGTCCAGTGAAGTGAACCAGCGCGTACAGCATTTTTTTTCCCCTCAGTCTAAAATATGCCACCCGATGACGTTTACACACACGCACACACACGCTTTGGTCGAGGGGATCGGTAAACAAGTTCCCCGGGGCTATAATAAACGCTGGTATAGTATGTGTTCACCTGATAATGAAAAATATACACGACCCGAGGCGGCCACTGTGGTAGTAGTAAAAAAAAAAATAAAACGAAGCGCTAAGAATAAAAAAAAAAATGCATGTAATATATTATCATCTCAGAAAGGGTTGAAAATTAAAATTGAAAACCTGGCGGTGAAGTGCCGAGGAAGACGTTCGGTGGAGGGCTGGGGGCGTACAAGCCTCCGGGATGTGACTAATCTTGCGACCGAGTCTACGTCTATACTATAATTTAGAATAATTTACCCCTGCAGACATGATTTTGCACTAGCTGACTCTTTGCCGCCGTCCTACCGGATGTGTTTTGAGTGGCAATCTTTTATCGTCAATGTACACCGAAATGCCCTAACCGCAAAAACATTACTACGGCCTTTCTCGCCCTCGCCCACAACCCCCGTCGTGCGAGAATACACATTTCCTTAAATGCGTAGGGCGAGAAATCGTGATTTGTGACTTATGTAATGTGTTCTTTCCCACAACCGAATACCAGAGGGTCAGCAGCGTATGCACACAAGCGTGTGTTGGTGTGATATATTATGCACTATTGGGGAAACGTGCTTTTGAACAGAATTCTGAAAAAGAAACGGCAAATCGTGTTAAACGGTTGTATTTAAATACAAATTACACGTTAACCCTTTGACAATTTTTTCGAATATTCCGTACACATTACACGTTACACAATATCTAAAGGTTTAGAATGCATGTAAAATTGTATTAAAATAAAATAATCAATTTTCAGAATTTCTTATAAATTTGATTTCAACAAAAGCGCCTGAGCTAGAAAAAAGTTAGACTACAAATTTGTTTGAAGGAATATTTTTAATTATTTAAGTAATGTATAGATATTTACATTGTAGTAAAAATATCATTAAGATAAATATTTATTCAGAATAGCATCAAAATGATTGCTATATTTCGATGATTGGCAGTTTTATAAATTGTATTTTTATTTAATATGTTTAGATCTAAAAGTGACGCTTATTCCTAAAAATCAATATAACTTGAAACAGCTTTTACCTCTATACGTTCGAAAATCGAATGGAGAAATAATGAACTTTACTGCCAGAGAAAAAGTTGAAAAGATAAAAGAAAATTATGTTTTGGTAAAAGTTTCACTTATCCTTACATGAAATGAAAAATGGCGACCGAAATACGACTGTCAACCACTCCGGTGTCAGAATTCTATTTCACCTATTTATTTATTAGTATTAATTGATCGATCGCTAATAGAGACTGATAATCGGTGAAAACGAACTGAAACAATATTGACCATCATATCAAGTGGATAATAATATGTAGGTAATAAATAGCAAGCTATTATACCTATATATCACAATTTAAGATAGTATGGTTGCCCAATGAATCATGATAATATTATAATGTCTATAGAAATCACTACCTATTAAAAACAGCTGGAAAATTCACCACTAGCGCTTGTATGTAACAGTGGCTTTATACCGCGCTAGCTATAAGTCCGTAAATTCTGCTTCTATATCGGCACACATCATGTTGCAAGCGCTAGTGGTGAATATTCCGGTTGTTCTGGTTATTTAATTTGGTTGCCATTTTAAAACGATCTTATCATAGGTCGTCGGTTAACCATACTATCTTAAATCGTGCTAATATAGGGTCGTTTGAAAAAAGCTAATTGATTTCTCAAGAAACAACCTCAGAAATGTTGGTTTCTATAAATAAATAACTTTCCTATCTAAAGTTTTCAAGATGTATAACCAGTATTAACCACTACCTATATCATTAAGTTGTTAAGAATTACATTATATGTCACTATGTCTAAATTAAATAAGATTGAATTGCAAAAAAAAAAATGA
>NW_021765150.1:0-1018 GCF_005508785.2 Acyrthosiphon pisum
TATAATAGGTATCAATAATAAATTCCAAATAAATCATATCACAATATCCATTAGATAACGCGTTATACATCAACAACAAACCGTGGTACTATCATAGATATATAATAGTATACTTTAGAAGTTTCAAGTACCCACAAATAATATTATACAATCACAACAAAATAACTAAAATAGTTATTCCACGTTTTTTAATACGTAATTTCGTCCAAATTTGAACTTAAAATGACTATAAAAATAAACTGTGCTTATGTATTTCTTAGAATTTTTGGTAACAGAATTAAATATTTACGTGGAATCTTGTTTTAAATTTTCAATCCTTAGATATAAAAGTTGAACATTTTATAAATTTTTAACTACAAAATAATTATTCAATTTTAAATTTGATAAATTTTGTAAAAATTTCAACTTTAAATGCTTATAAAAAATAATTGTGCCTATGTATTTTTAATATTTTTCAACTGCTATTGTAACAATGTATCAGGAGCCTTGTATTAATTTTTTACACTTTTTGGCCCAATAGATAAAACTTTATTGATATTTATAGAAAAAAAAACCAAAAAAATTGAAAACTTACAATGTCCGTAAACAGCTCAAAAAGAGTCAAATTATTTTCAAAATTTTATTGTATATAGTAAATGCTAATATAAACATTCAGTGAAATTTTCAAGTTTCTACAGTCACTCGTTTTTTAATTACAACAAAATAAGAAAATCGTTACGTAAGAAATCGAGTGAATATCAAATGTTGTAAAAATATGAATTTCAAACGCTCATAAAAATTTAATTTGAGTTTCTTCTAGACATTTTTTTTTTGATAAAGGTAGATTATCCTATAAGAATCTTGTATTACATTTTAAAATCTTAGTTCTAAAAAAAAAATTTTTTAATAAAAATATTAACTCAAAATAATTTGCTAATTTTCGTGATTTTTACATATTATGTCAATTTTTGAACTTTAAATGCTAATAAAAAAAACTGTGACTAAGGATTTTTAATATTTTTCATCTGCCTTTGAAATA
>NW_021765151.1:0-780 GCF_005508785.2 Acyrthosiphon pisum
ATATTTTTATTCCCCAGAGTACCATGATGATTAAATTTTATTTTCATAAAATGGGGTTACTTTGATAACACATTAAAAAATATAGGTATCAAAGTTTCCCGTTGTGTAAGTTTGATACCATATTAAAAAGATTGATATCTCAAAAGATAACTTTAGAAATTTAAAAATAACTAATATTTAATTTTGAGAGTTTTATCGTTAATACTATAGAGACTATCCATAAAATAAAAAGTTAAATTGTCATAAAACAGTAAAAAATTATCAAAGTTACCCCATTGTACTGTACTATTTTTATTTTTAAACTATGAGAACTTTTTTCGTATTGTGATATCGAAAAATTAAAAACAATGTTTGCCAGCCTATGTTCTCTTCTTCCTAATAGGAACATTTGGTTGCATAACTTGAACTATAACTATAGCCATATAGTGGTTCTTATCCACGCAAAACCAATTTTACTATGTTTTACATTTGTAAAACGGAGACCACACATGCGTGTGTGGCATCCTCTTAATAATATATGTCATTCCGAATTTATACAATTCAGCGTAGCCCGCAGATTAAATAAAATATATTAGTAAAAACCAAGTGATAACCAAAGTTATAAATAGAAGATTTTGTACCCAACCGTAATCCGTAAGATAATATAATTTTCTATTATAATATGATTGCTGCATATTGACAAAAGCTGAAACACTGAAATGTGCATTTCACACAATACTGTTTTAATCGTGAATTCGTGAACAGTTGTCATTATTTGGTATGGGAAAAAAACAATAAACC
>NW_021765152.1:0-942 GCF_005508785.2 Acyrthosiphon pisum
ATGTGTTTATAAGGTATATTATAGCTTTAATACTTAAATATTAGTGTGCTTATGGTTTTATAGTGTGGATTGGAATGATTATAATAATTATAAAATTGTTGTATGGTAGGTGGTTGGGGGTGTGGGGTCTATGTCTTCTGCATAATTTTAGCACCCCCAGTGTTTGGCCTCTAGTTGCGCCTATGCAAACAGCACGGGGTCCGCGATCTACCGCAAATAGATTGCCTACCTGATAATATACTACTGCGAATCAGAATTTTTATTCCGGGCAACGGAAATGTTAAGATAAATTTTGAACACCATACACCGAATATTAAACAACGAATTGAACTAAGTTTGAGCCATACCAAGTTGGTACATTTAACGGGCAACGAAGTGCACGGGATCAGCTAGTTTATTATAATTTATAATATTGTACAACCGAAGGAGTGCGAACGAAAACCAGACGATTCCATTTTTTAAAACTTTCCAGAAAAAAACAACTTTAATTTTTGGAGTTATTTTCTATTTATGCCTGCAGAACTTATTATTAATTTATTTTATTCACTATGATCCTCTTTTGGAGCTATTTAGTTTTTTACCAGAAAATAAACAACCTGCAGATAGCTCCAAGTACGTTTTATATTTTCTATAAGAACGGGTTGTTTGATTTGTCTCGTTCTTGCAAAAATATACTAATAATATTTTTCTTTATAAATAATACCGAAACCAGATTTGGATGAAAATATATTTGTCTTGTTTTTGCACGGACCCCTTAAATTATTCTCGTCTAACTAGGTTAGGTTATCAGTAGGGCTCGGATTTTGTAGCAAAATAAATCCTTAAAAAAGCATTTTAAGTAGCCAAAAAAAGCATTTATTAATTTAATTCTAAAAACACAAATTTCAATTACACATAAAATTAAATATTAAAAAATGAATTTACAACCATATATTTAGTCAA
>NW_021765154.1:0-820 GCF_005508785.2 Acyrthosiphon pisum
AAGCTTGAAATTTAATAGAAGGCTCCTAGTATATTGTTTCAAAGGCAGATGAAAAATATTAAAAATCGTTAGTCACAGTTTTTTTTTTTAAGCATTTAAAGTTCAAAAAATGACAAAATATGGAAAAATCACGAAAATTTGCAAATTATTTCGAGTTATAAATTCATAAAAATTTTTCTTTTTAAATCTAAGATTTTAAAATGTAATACAAGATTCCTTATAGGATAATCTACCTTTACCAAAAAAAAAATGTCTATAAGAAACTCAAATTAAATTTTTATGGGCGTTTGAAATTCATATTTTTACAACATTTGATATTCACTCGATTTCTTACGTAACGATTTTCTTATTTTGTTGTAATTAAAAAACGAGTGACTGTAGAAACTTGAAAATTTCACTGAATGTTTATATTAGCATTTTATATAAACGATAAAATTTTTAAAATAATTTGACTCTTTTTGAGCTGTTTACGGACATTGTAAGTTTTCAATTTTTTTAGTTTTTTTTTCTATAAATATCAATAAAGTTTTATCTGTTGGGCCAAAAAGTGTATAAATTTAATACAAAGCTCCTGATATATTGTTACAATATCAGTTGAAAAATATTAAAAATACATAGGCACAATTTTTTTTTATAAGCATTTAAAGATCAAATTTTGACAAAATTTATCAAATTTTAATTTGAAAAATTATTTTGTAGTTAAAAATTTATAAAATGTTCAATTTTTGTATCTAAGATTTGAAAATTTAAAACAGATTCCACGTAAGTAATTAATTCTGTTACCAAAAAATCTAAAATATACATTTACGCAGTTTATTTT
>NW_021765155.1:0-1072 GCF_005508785.2 Acyrthosiphon pisum
CATTGGCATTGAGTTCCGTACTCTACTCGGCTTCGTAATATCTGATATAATAAAACGATCACGGCATTCGCCACGCCGTTACTAGTATACTTGCACTTATAATCAGCGGTGTATTGGTAAATATATTTATGGGTATACGCACTAACCCACTAATAAAATATGTATATTCCACCTAAAAAATTTTCTCGCTCCGCTCGAATTGTTTTTTCTCAGAAGTCGTTACACTACAATAATTAACTTAAACCCTTATAATATGTTTATATTATATTTTTTTTAATTTTTATTTTTTAATTATTATATTTTGTTTTTTTTTGTAATGTATTACTATATCTGTAAAATTAAAGGCCGTTAAAGTTAACATTAAGTATCTATATTCTATGTCAACTCGTCCGGTAAACGTTGTTATCATATTATAACATAAAATATTTTTTCAACCACTGACTAATCTTAGTCCGAGGTTTCAACATTGTGAATCACAATATTCAAAATAAAAATAATAAACAATTTTTAAATTAAATTAAATTTTCAGTATTTTTACTATTCATATTTTTATAAGAAATTAATAAATAAGTAAACCTCAACCAAAAAACACATAATGGATTATGAATTATAGAATTATTGAATATAATAATATTAAGTTATAACTATAACAGTGATCACTGATCACCAACGGAACCGGCTATTCTTCTTTGTCAAACGAATAAACGATACTACGATAAGTCATAAACTCGAATAGCAAGATTCAAGAACGAAAATACCCATTATTGCAGTAACAATAATTTATAAATAAATCTATAAATAAACATCAATAAGCCATTTAATTGGCCATAGCCTAATAAACACTTAATAACATCAGTGGTTACAAAAACACAACACCACAAGAAACACATTTGCCGCGCGTTATAAATTGCACGGAATGCATGATACAGTTTGAGAACCATGGGCTGAGCATTCATACTCCATATTACATATTATTTTAATAACATCTATTTTTCAAAATTTTATCAATAAACTGAACTTAAAATTCATTATTATATTATTGTAACAATTTTTCCTATGAATAATTGGTTTT
>NW_021765156.1:0-798 GCF_005508785.2 Acyrthosiphon pisum
GTATGATTTTTTGGCATAAATCTGGTTTAGCAACCTATCGATTTTTCAAATTTTTTTTTTCCAACATGTGTATTTTAGGGTTCTTTATAAGAATTTAAAAAAAAGGCCCGGAAAAACTTCGTTTTGACGTTATTGATAAGAAACTTCAATAACTATATATATTTTCGTTACGCGTATTTTTTAAAAAAAAAATACTTAGAAATTAGAACTGAATATTATTAATTTTTATTTCATAATGTGTGGTTTTAAAGGTGATTTCGAAATTGTTTGAATTTTTTTGCGGAAACTATTATTTTGGAAGTTTAAGCCATCCAAAGCTTGCTATTTTACGTTTATACGCATGTGAGAAACAATACTTTAATGCTGCGCGGATGAACTCGTGTTTGGTGTTTTTTCGATTTTATTGACCAAGCGCAGCGCACTGAGCGAGTGGCAATGCTAGCAGATTATGTGCTTTTTAACAACTTTGTTTAATTCCGAGGTCTGCCCAAGGTGGTTTTACATACGATTATCAAATCGGGGGTTATTTTCGATTTGATATTGTCCGAGTGATATCCAATTATGCTAAGTATATTTTTTTTAAAAGAATACGCGTAAATATACGAAAAAAATATAGTTTTTGAAGTTTTTTATGAATAAATTCAAAACGAAGTTTATCCGGGCTTTTTTTTTACATTCTTACAAAGCACCCTAAAACGAACATTTTGGGAAAAAAAAAATTTAAAATAGAATCGTTTCGATTTTTTTATATTTTTAAGTAAGCATATATGCCCGTATATCGCCCCCACGTGTTACTTT
>NW_021765157.1:0-921 GCF_005508785.2 Acyrthosiphon pisum
ATATTAAAAATCCTTGGTCACAGTTTTTTTTTTTTAGCATTTAAAGTTCAAAAAATGACAAAATATGTAAAAATCACGAAAATTATCAAATTATTTTGAGTTCATAATTCGTAAAAATTTTTCTTTTTAGAACTAAGATTTTAAAATGTGATACAAGATTCTTTATAGGATAATCTATCTTTACCAAAAAAAAAATGTCTATAAGAAACTCAAATTAAATTTTTATGAGCGTTTGAAATTCATATTTTTACAACATTTGATATTCACTCGATTTCTTATGTAACGATTTTCTTATTTTATTGTAATTGAAAAACGAATGACTGTAGATACTTGATAATTTAACTGAATGTTTATATTAGAATTTTCTATACACGATAAAAATTTGAAAATAACTAGACTCTTTTTGAGCTGCTTACGGACATTGTCATTTTTAAATTTTTTTAATTTTTTTTTCTATAAATATCAATAAAATTTTATTTGTTTGGTAAAAATGCGTGAAAATTTAATGCAAGGCTCCTGATATATTGTTACAATAGCAATTGTAAAATATTAAAAATACATAGGCACACATTTTTTTATAAGCATTTGAAGTTGAAATTTTGACAAAATGTATCAAATTTAAAATTGAATAATTACTTTATAGTTAAAAATTTATAAAATGTTCACCTTTTATTTCTAAGGATTGAAAATTTAAAACAAGATTTCACGTAAATATTTAATTCTGTTACCAAAAGTTCTAAGAAATACATAAGCACAGTTTATTTTTGTAGTAATTTTAAGTTCAAATTTGGACGAATTACATATTAAAAAACCTGGAATAACTATTTTAGTTATTTTGTTGTGATTGTATAATATTACTTGTGGGTACTTGAACTTCTAAAGTATACTATTATATATCTATGATAGTAGTATAGTACCATG
>NW_021765158.1:0-1006 GCF_005508785.2 Acyrthosiphon pisum
CCGAATTATGATAATATTGTGGTTATGGAAAAACGCGTACGTACGAATTTTTTTTTCTCTCTGTTCGAAGAACAATGGGTTCTCGGCCGTTTCCGTTTCGTTCGCCATCGGTGTGTATTTTAATTTCGTCCGAGTGTCACGAGAGCCAAAACGGTTATTATATATTGGTACCTATAGTTACCTGCTGTAACGGGTAACAGTCGCAATATAATTTGAGTAGTCAAAAAGTGCACTGACTTAAATGCTCTAAAAATGTACTAATATGCATTAATGTACTTTTTATTAAGTATTTAAATTGTTTTTATTGCAAGTTTTTAGTTAATTTCAAATTCAAGTCATATTAATAATATTATAAATGCATTATGCGTGTGTACCCCGGCTGCGGTTCAATTACATACGATGTGTCATATAGGTACCTACTGCAGAGGTTGTAATTTGAAAGCGTTACGCGACAGTAATGAGTTCTTTGACCATCGCAAGATCGCGACAAAAACGTTCAAGTATAATATATAGGTAGTCAAATAATTATACCCGACGGGTTTAAACGACGCCAATACCGTTTAAAATAATAATGTGTTATCCTATAGCTCGTCGAAATTCTTCGCACGATATTAAATCGGAACTCGTAGTGTATAACTACGACGCATCCCTTAAATTCGAGATTTCAGCAGGATAGGAAAAATATATAAACATCCCTTTACCACGGGTGGTCGGACGGTGTCGGTTTCCACGAGTACCTATATATTATAGGTATCTGGTGGTTCGTAATGATGAGGGGGTGTTTGGAAGAGTGTGTGGTTGAGGGGTGGGAATTGTTTGTGTTTATGTAATATTATTTTAACCCGTTGACCTCTTTAGTACGACTTCCTCCACGAGCAGTAGTCGTTAGCATTTACTGTTTAATGATTTATCAGGATTCAATATTTTCAGAAATCTCTGAATTAAATACAAACAAAGACGCGCATTCTCGCAGTACCGTTGCGTTAAACTGTTTATATTTTGCGAT
>NW_021765159.1:0-725 GCF_005508785.2 Acyrthosiphon pisum
ATATTTTTTGTTTGATAAAGGTAGACAATCTTATAAGGAATCTTGTATTACATTTTCATATCTTAGATTTAAAAAGAAAAATTGTTATGAATTTCTAACTCGAAATAATTTGCAAATTTTCGTGATTTTTCCATATTTTGTCATTTTTTGAACTTTAAATGTTTATAAAAAAAAACTGTGACTAACGATTTTTAATATTTTTCATTTGCCTTTGAAACAATATACTAGGAGCCTTCTATTAAATTTTCAAGCTTTTTTATCCAACAAATAAAATTTTATTGATATTTTTAGAAAAAAAACTAAAAAAAAATGGAATATGAAAATGTCCGTAAAGAGCTCAAAATAAATCAAAATATTTTGAAAATGTTATGGTGTATAGAAAATGCTAAGATAAACATTCAGTCAAAATTTCATGTATCTACGGTCATTTTTTTTAAAGTTACACCAAAAACCAAATTCAATTTTGTGAAAAATCGATTTTGCGTAAAAATTCCCGTTTTTCATTAATTTTTCTTTTGTTTTTCCCGGCGCTTTTGAAAACTACTGGGAAATTTAAATTTTGACCTTCCCAATGCACCAACGATATTCACTTTCTGATCGAACAAGATACTGAAGTTGAAAATCGAAGCATTATTTCGACTACTTATCGTGTACACAGACACAAAAAAATAAAAAAAAAATAAAAAATAAAAAATAAAAAACACACATCATTGTAAAATCAATAC
>NW_021765160.1:0-778 GCF_005508785.2 Acyrthosiphon pisum
ATTTTAAAAATTTTATCGTATATATAAAATGCTAATATAAACATTCAGTGAAATTTTCAAGTTTCTACAGTCACTCGTTTTTTAATTACAACAAAATAAGAAAATCGTTACGTAAGAAATCGAGTGAATATCAAATGTTGTAAAAACATGAATTTCAAACGCCCATAAAAATTTAATTTGAGTTTCTTATAGACATTTTTTTTTTGGTAAAGGTAGATTATCCTATAAGGAATCTTGTATTACATTTTCATATCTTAGATTTAAAAAGAAAAATTTTTATGAATTTATAACTCGAAATAATTTCCAAATTTTCGTGATTTTTCCATATTTTGTCATTTTTTGAACTTTAAATGCTTAAAAAAAAAAACTGTGACTAACGATTTTTAATATTTTTCATCTGCCTTTGAAACAATATACTAGGAGCCGTCTATTAAATTTTCAAGCTTTTTTATCCAACAAATAAAATTTTATTGATATTTTTAGAAAAAAAACTAAAAAAAAATGGAAAATAAAAATGTCCGTAAAGAGCTCAAAATACATCAAAATATTTTGAAAATGTTATGGTGTATAGAAGATGCTAAGATAAACATTCAGTCAAAATTTCATGTATCTACGGTCATTTTTTTTAAAGTTACACCAAAAACCAAATTCAATTTTGTGAAAAATCGATTTTGCGTAAAAATTCCCGTTTTTCCTTAATTTTTGTTTTTCCCGGCGCTTTTGAAAACCACTGGGAAACTTAAATTTTGACCTCCCCATGCACCAACGATATTCACTT
>NW_021765161.1:0-788 GCF_005508785.2 Acyrthosiphon pisum
ACTGGTAACCAATACTACGAATATTGATATCAATAATACATTGTGTACTTTACTACAAATTATACATAGATTTAAATATTATATTTATGTTTTAACTGTTCGGTGGTAAGGCAAACAAGTGAAACAAATACTAGCTATATTATGTGAAGTCCATATGTAAATTTTTAAAAAAAGATTTTTATACTCAAGAAAAACTGAACATCAATATTGTAATAAAAGGTAATTTTATTACAATAGACAATTGGTTTTACAATGTACCTCTTATTCAATCACTTTTACAAGATGAACAACTTACGGTTATAGGAACAATTAAAAAAAACAAAAGGAATTCAAAGTAATGGGAACTTACTGTATTTAAATGTATTAATAACATTCAAAGTGTTAATTATTTAATATTGTTCCTGACTTTACTCCTACAACTTCAAAAGTGGGATTCAAGTCAAAAACTCCCTCAAACTCAAAATGGAGACAACTGGCAACGATACCTTTCTTCGGAATTCAAAGAGTCGTCGATAAACTCAAATGGAAATGCGTCTTTTCCACCGTTAAAAGTAACATCACAGCAAATAGAACACGCTATTATGGGATCAAAAATTGGTAACGATGATTTATAACAACAAAAATCATAGAATAATGTTCCAGCAACAGTGCTGACAACCACCCTCAGCGACGGGTCAAAACCGCAGATATCTTCTAGTAGCATCGTATTACCAACACTGGTAATTTTACATATGGACTTCACATATGTAAATTTGATGAAAAAAGATTTTTATACTCAGAAAAACTAA
>NW_021765162.1:0-804 GCF_005508785.2 Acyrthosiphon pisum
TTGCAAGCAGAAAGGCAAGAAAAATGAATTTTTCACGCTATTTATTTTTGAGTTGACTGTTAATGTATGGTATGTTCAATTTATTTGTTATTTAATAATTATTTATATTTAAAATGAATAAAAAAGGCTACAAATTATTACATTTATTTATTTGTAAATACATAGGTACCTGAAATTCCAAAGTATGTTTTCAAATTTGGAAAAATTAATTTTTCAATTTGAGTGAGGAGGGGCCATTCATTTTATTTACACACGGGCCCAAATTGGTGTAGTTGCGGCACTGGTTATTATAATTTATAAGAGCTCCCACCACTCTTCCCACCGATATTACCGAGCCTCTAGTCGAGCTCTGTCCAACGCGAAGCAATGTCGTATAATAATTTTATTATTTCTCCTCTCTCTCTCTCTCTCTCTCTCTCTTCGAACTAGTTTATGGTGATTAATACAAAATTATTTTAATATTATTTTGAACTTTCCACGCACACTACAAACGTATTGAGTTCATATATTACATATGACATACGCCTTCACTCTACGAAATCTAAAGTACTAGTATTATTGTATAGTAGATGAGGTATTATAGTAGCAGTGACTCTGCAACGATTAAATTTCGAGGACATATTTTGCCACGGTAAGAATCTGATTGTTTACGATTCGCCTTTTTGAGAACACGATTGTCTATCACGTGTATTTGTTGAATAACAAGGAATCCCTGAATAATATACCCGTCCGTACTTAAAAGCAATAGGCTAGGTACGTATCTCAAACGTAGTAAATTTTTACAACAATTTTCAAATAGACGAT
>NW_021765163.1:0-1311 GCF_005508785.2 Acyrthosiphon pisum
AACACTTGGCTCCATCGGTGGTAATAGACTTGGGGACCCCAAAACGAGCAAAAAGTTCTGCATTTTTACGATTACCACTGACGCCGTACTCGTGCTTACCTCGAACACTTCGAGCCATTTTGAAATCGCGTCGACTACCTACTATTAAAAAAATTTTATTTTTGTAAGGCCCTAAAAAGTCTACGTGTATGCGCGTCCACACTTGTTCCGGCCACTTCCATGGTGCTAGCACTGCTTTTGGTGGTGCAGGTCTAACCTGTATACAATTTTCGCAATTGCGCGCCGTGTTTTCAATATCATTGTCGATCCCCGGCCACCAAAAATACGAACGCGCGATCGCCTTCATGCAGCTCATTCCCGCGTGCGTAGAGTGCAATTCTGTCAACAGGGCCTCCCTGAATTTACTAGGCATAATTACCCTGTACCCCCACATCAAACAGTCCTGTTCGGTTGAAATTTCGTGGCGTCGCGTGTAATATGATTTAAGCGATTCATTTTTATCTGCGCTTGTTGGCCATTCGCCTGTGTTGATGGCGTTAATCACCTGCGATAAGACTTTATCGGTTCGTGTTTGTGTTTTTATTTTGACCCAATTAACGTTAAACGGACAGTTGTCGTACATAAAGTTTAGACACTGCGGCGCCGTTGACACTCTGTCTGCTGTGCCTATTCTTACGCGCGATAAGAAATCCGCTGAGTTTTTCCCTGATTTAACGAACGAAATATCGAAGTCGAATACTGTGAGTACGTACGCCCACCTCTGTAGTAAATTGGTATACCTTTCTTTTCCCCGAAAATGTGGTAGAGTGATTTATGGTCGGTGATTAAAGTAAATTTTCGTGCGTACAGGTAGTCGTAGAATTTTTTAACACCGTATATTATCGCTAAACCCTCTTTTTCAATTTGCGGGTATTTGCGTTCCGCTTCTCATAAGACACGCGATGCATAGGCTACTGGTTTTTCGGCGTTGCCGTATACCTGTGATATAACCTCGCCGATAGCAAAAGATGACGCGTCTACCATTAGTTTAATCGGCACCGACGGATCATAGTGGTCGAGTACGGGTTTGGACGATAATATTGATTTAATGTTATCGAACGCCTCGTCCGCTTCTTTAGACCATGACCATTTCGCCCCCGTTTTTAAAAGGTCGTACAACGGTTTTAGTATCCGTGCCGCATTTCTCACAAACTTAGTGTAATATGTTACCAACCCTAGAAAACTTTTTAATTCCGACCTGTCTTGGGGTGCCGCTGCTCTTAATCGCGATTGTGTGTTTGTCTAATGTATGCAAACCCTGTACATCTATTT
>NW_021765164.1:0-379 GCF_005508785.2 Acyrthosiphon pisum
TCACTGGCATTTTAAGAAAATGGCGATGGGTCTTAAAACCTCTCCATGTACTTTCCAACGACTAATGAATAATGTAATGGCCGGTATAGTGGGCATAAAATGTTTAGTGTATTTAGATGACACAGAGGCGGCTTGGACGTAATTACAAGAGGTGCACTGCACTCCCAAAAATATGGGGTGGGTGTATTTTTGTACATTTTTGGGAAACTGTTATACTTAATACTATTACCATGTTTATGGACTATAATGATATTAATATAATATACTTATAGAATCAGATTGCTATAGTTGATTATATTATTACAGTCTATAGATGGTATTATTAAAAATATATCAAGAGGACGTTGAACCCGCATGTGTTGTCTTCGTCTTACATTTG
>NW_021765164.1:3254-4946 GCF_005508785.2 Acyrthosiphon pisum
TTTTGTTTCATTTTCATTATCCATCAATTTTTAATTGCGTAGGTACCTACCTATATCTATTATTTACGAATGCCCCAAACTTAACTTATATTATGGGGCAAATGTAAAAACGCAAATAATAACCATTCGAAAATATAACTAATATAATATACTGACTATTTGTTTACTCCCCCGTAGATTTTTTCTTCTAGTAGCCAAAAAATAGTGGGGAGGTCATGGTCTCTCTCCCCTAGCGGGCGCCCTTGGTGGTAGTGGTATAGTGTTTAAAATGTAGGTGGGTGGTCAGAATTAATATGTGCACTCCTAATATAAATTGTCTGAATCCGCCACTGTAGCACGGAGTAGGTTAATAAAAAATAAGGAAGTGAATAAACGGTATTACGATAAAAAAGTAAAAACGGAGGAACTAATAATTAAGGATATGATATTACTTAAAGATCATACTCAAAGAAATAAATTAAGTCCACTTTGGAGGGGACCATATGAAATTTTAGAAATATGAGATTCTGAAAATGTAGTTATATCGCGAAATCGTAAAAAAGTAACGGTACATAAAAATGACGTGAAAAAATATTACGAAAACGACGATAAAAATGACGACGAAAGTGAATAAATACATCGCGAATAATTAATTGAAATATGTATAAATAAAAACAGTTATATAATAATAAGATAATATTAGTATGTAATAATGTATAGACGTAATAAGAATAAATAAGAAGAAAAGTCGACGTGGGATGTGAACGGGATAACATTTGGAAATAATAATTAACTAAAATATATATATTATAGATTGCTATTATGGACGTGGAATAGCAGATAAACTCGATGACAATAAACCAGCGCCAGAGGGAATATCAACAACAAAAATTTATTTTATAGACAAGGGCATTGATACGGGAAAAATAGTAGGAATAGCAAAACATCAAAATGATATGATAACTGTACCACAATTTCAGGATAAAGGGTGCGATATAGGAACAATAAGGTTTATATGTAATACACCATATGAAAGTATAAAAGGATATATTAGGGGTACTAAAAATGAATATTTGTTAGAAAAATCCTGTATAGCAGAAGTAGAAAAATTAGATGGAACGATAGAACGAGCGACTTTAGGAAAGTACGATTATTTCATAGAAGCTTATACACCCACATAGCATTTATAAGATGACTATATTTATAAAATATATTTTAATCGTCAATACAAAAATATTTTTTGCAAAATGTATTTAAAAGGTTTTAAATTTATTTTAATATTAATATCTTTTATGAAATATTTTTTAGTTATATTAAATATATTTTTAACTAATTATCTTAAAAACGGTTTAAGCTTATATTTTTAAAATATCACCAAATTATCATATACATATTTATTATTTACTAAAATATATTTATGTTAAAACAATAATCAATAATATTATAAATTCGAAAGTTGATAGTGTTTTATCAAATATAAATAATAAGTGAGGCCTGTTAAAATTATCAAAATTATAATGCGGTGTAAACATAGATAATAAAGATATGAATATAGGCTTAATATGTATATTTGAGGCCGCTCTGGCGCTCTCCCGGAGGAGAGGCAATTGAGGCCCTTTTATCAATGCTTTTATATATATATATGGATAGTCGATACTTGCGATTTAGGTATATACAGATATACTTTATTTGGTCCTCAATTGCTCCTCTTGA
>NW_021765165.1:0-8250 GCF_005508785.2 Acyrthosiphon pisum
TTTTTTAGAAATATTTTTGTTTGAATATTCAGCAAAAAACAAAATAAAACGTGTTTGTTTTCCCCAAATATATTAATTATTTAATGTTTTCCGCGTCATATTAAATCACAAATATTAAATTATTATTAATACACATCAACTATCGAGCTTTGAACTTCCGAATACGGAGGATACAGTATACAATTATTAACGTGTAATTTGATTCTTACGGCCATGACTGTGTGCGGTGGTTCTACGTCGGGCGTAGTCGACAAAGCTTGTAGAATGAATTCGTCGGATTGCTGGAGCCACAAGTCGACACTGCGCATAGGCTCATAGTTGAACGGTCCGATTCTCAAGAGACCCAAGCTGCAGTCATACACGTCCAACACCTATTTATGTGTGAAAAACATAGGTTATGTCATTAAAAAAATTTTAAATTAAAAACGAAAATTGTATGTCTATTGTAATGACTTCAAATCATGTAAACAAAATATATACCTATTATAATATGCGTATATTATGTATATTTGCAAAAACATTAATTTAACAGAAAGAATAATTTTTAATTATAATGCATATTATACATTATAACACCATAATACGTATTTAAATATACCGGTTGCAGGCCTGTGAACAGCCGAGCTAGCCTCAAAGGTTGTTCAGGCCCTTTGTCAGGAAAATTGGCCGGAAACACTTCACCGCTCTTGACCATAACTCCTATGTAAGAGACAAGGACAATGATCGACATTAAAAATGTGTTTAAGAAAAAATATAGGTATTTAAAAAAAAAAACCATTACCCGCTCCGTAAAGCAACGGCCAATGGACGTTGTTCCGCATAATGGTGTTGAGTTCTCCAACACACGCGAGCACAAGTTCGATTTCAGTTTGATGTTTGTGAACAGCAACTGTTATATAGGTATGTACGCACGAGTGCGAGATATAATATTATTATTATACATTACGTTAATTTATACCGACTTTTCGGTTGGAAAATAACGTTTACGACATTTACCCATCAGACTATAAAACACTTGTTCGCCATAACGCAACACGTGAGTGAATCCGCCAATCAGAGACATTTCCAGCCGACCGTCCGGGAAGCCCATGGACAGCTCTTGGATTCTATGCACCATGTTCACCACACATTCCTCGGTACACGAACCGTCTAGATGAGCAAAACCTACAGCACCAGAACCTAAACATGATGTGTGTAAGCATTCCCGAAATAACAATCAATTATATTATGTTATAGCCCAGACATGTCAAACTCAAAGTATTATCAAGGTAAATAATTATGAAAAAATTTGGATTTTGGGTGTCAGGAAAAATATAACAATAATTTAACAAACTATATTATACATAATATATTCAGCACTACGTTACTTATTACATATTTATTATAGATATAATTTAATTATTTTAATAAAAAGTATATATTAATATTAATTAGATAGGTTATTATAATTATTATTTATTAAATAGAGCTCAAAATAAATTTGTTAGGAGTCATGAGTTTTGACATGACTGTGTTATACTATGTATATATATAAAGGTTTTGGCAGAGGTTCCCATACTGTGGTACTCGTACCATCACTAGTGCAGGTAAACAAAAGGATTAAGAATAAGCAAAACACCACATGAGTGCACACTATATAGTACGGAAAATATTATTTAGTCGACTTTCGCAGGTATATTATTATTTGGACATGCGTGTCACCATGTAGGTACCATAATTTATTACGCTAACCCAACCCTACGAATATACGTATACGGCGAATACAATAGACAATTCAAAATAGTATATGATATAGGTAAGTTAATATAAGTACGCAGCACGCACGTATATTTCCAAAACGTATATTTGTACACGAAAAACGAGAGAAATAAAAAATACTGATGAATTATATACTGAATACCCATATTAGACTCTTGAGAGCAACTAGGATTGCAATTTGCATTCGAATATTTAGAAGCAGTGCTTACACAACAGAGATAATCAACATTTGGTTAAGAGCGTGTCGACCAAATATATTTTTTTATTTTTTTTAACTAATAAACTCAAAAATATAATTTAAAATATACTGCGCTTGAAATTCGTTTAAATCATGAAAAATGTCAATATCACATTCTGAAATTCACCAAATTATTTCACAATGAAAATAGTTTTAATTAATATTGAAGGATCGTTGACCATTGAAACTAAAGAGTTTCAGTTAAAGCACTAAATCATATAGACTTATGTATGTATATGAGATAGTTGTGGACTTATAGTACCTACTTATTTTATACACCGCGTAATGCTTAAAACATACATAAGGATACTTGGATACGATATAAACATTAACGTACTTATCTATTAATACAAAATAAACTTACCGGTATGTCGGAGTACGAGAATGATGCAAGTGGTAACGTCGTCGGAACCAATGATCGAAACGTTTTCTATAAACATGAAATAAATATCTATTTTATTATTACGTCATAAATCATAAAACTTAATCAATATCATAGATAATAGGTAGGTAGGTACTAGACTATTTTCATAAACGCGATCAGTGGCATGTTCAGCTTTTTAAGTGGAACGGCGGGAGAGGTTTAAAAGTCTTATAATCCAATAAATGTCCGATAAAGTAAAATAATCAAAAATATTGTACATTTGGTGGTTATTAGAATCCATAAACATATTATAAAGGTTATTAGTTATTAGTTACCTATTTATATTAAATTATACAGTTATATTTCTAAGACATAAAAGTCAGAGCCCCATATTATGGCCATACGTACGAGTATTTAATCATTATTCAAAATACGGGCGGATATTTTAAAGTAGAATTGTGTATACAAAGTAATACGTATAATACCAGAAGGACAGATCGTAACTCATTGGAATCTAAAGCGGTCGATGACTGATAGTCGATCGATAAGGATTTCTGCTCCACAGTAATTTTAAGTAAAAAAAAATGACTCTAAAATTCATAAAATTCGATTCATAAGATAAAGAGAATCGAGTTTTTACTGATTTTACGGTAAAGAAATGCTCACAAAATAATGACGTAATGTCATGCTAATTTGAATTTATCTGTCGGCCAAAGAATGAGAACCAAAATCGGAAATACTAGCAATGTGAACAGGGAAATAATTATATGAAGCAGGTGCTCAATTCAGTGAGTATGGACGTAAAGGTATAGTAATTATTGATTAAGTATCGAAATTATTGTGTTGCACGTATAATTAACATATAATTATGAGGATCTCACCTCTAATCTCCATATATTCCAAGATAAGACCGGACAGCGACGTCTTTATAAAAACTCGGAATCAATATAATACAATAAATACCCATTATTAATACGCCATACTATTTAATAGACGATATTATTATATTATTAAAATACAAACGCTATTATCCCAAATATTGGAACAAATAAATATAATACAAACGTTTAACCCCCCCCCCCCCCCCAACACGATTAAACCACACGTGTATACCACATTATTTTATAATAATTTTATAATACAAGTATACGTACTGTCATGAGGTACGGTCACTGCCATCTCCCGTTGGCACACGTAAAGGAGCCCTATGGGCCCGACGACTTTTGTAGAGATGGTGAGCAGTTGCGATGCGGAATCTCTGAGTACCGGGTGGTTGAGGTACAGCGTCCTCGTGTCCGGCGGGGGTTCGTCCTGAACCACGCCTCGCACCAGTAACACCATCCTGCAGAAAACGAGTAAATTAATAAAAATGATTATAAATACCTTGGTTTTTTTTCAAGTCGTACTTAGCAGCCACTACAAGTCTTTATAGACTCAACATAGTTTATTCTACATAATATGTAAATAGGACATAACTCATAAGTAATAATAATAATGCAAATCACAAATTGCGTCCTAATAATTTTTCTACTTGTAATTTATTATCATAAGTGATTCTCAATAACCAACATACGTCATATAAACTTAGATTATTGATTTAGATTTAGATTAATAAATCCAAAGTAATACACAACTCTTAACTAGATATTTGATATAATATTAATAATTATAGTGTCAACAATTCAAAATTCAAATAAATTAAACAAAAATAATTGTCAATGAGGTTCTCAAATAGTGTATTACAATATAATGTGTCACCAAAAAAGAAAAACTATTGTGAAAATAATCTCGTTCTTAATTTATATAGGTATGGTTTTATAATTGTTAATTATTAAAAAAATCCATTAATTCTTTAAAGTGTGTTCTAAATCTATGGATCTAAATTAGGGTGTAATAATGTACATCCGCATACATGCTTATTGTAAATTTAAATTACAGATTGTATGTTTTTAAAATAAAGTTAAAAAAAAAAAAAAAATTAGGGTGTCGTCGTAAAAAAGGTTAAGAAGAACTTGGTTACGCTTACGGTATTTATACTTATATTATAAAAAAAAGTTACCTAACCTCCTTAACCTGACCTTTTTTTATCTTATATTATGTTAACATATTTTTTCGTTATTAATTTATTAGTATTTTATTGTTTTATGTTACTCTCTATAAAATATAAGAGGGTTGTTTCTCTTTTTTATTTTCTCGAAGGATCTTTTACTTGACTAGGTACTTTTTAAGCTATAATCAGGTTTAAGTTTTCTTGTTCGGCGGTTCAATATAAATCTAGCTTTGCCGTTCCTAAAATTAGTAAACAAATATACTAATATATTAAGGAAATAATTAAATTGAAGTTACTGATTAGTCAAACTAAAAAATATTAAAAATGTACATCAACTATAAGGTTATTGGCCGGCGTTAAACAGCATATTATTTTACTTTTAGTTATAATATTAAATATAATGAGTGTTACATATTTAATTATAAATTGAAATAGGTTAAAATTATAGATTATTTAAGGGCTACTCACAAATATAATTACAAAAATTCAACCAGGGACGTAATCCATGTAACCCTTTTTTAAGTTGAAATTGGGAATAAATTATACGGATTAGGAACGCAAGTCATGTGTAAATATAACGTGTTTTTTAGAATAGGTAGGTACGTAATGAAATATAATTACATGAATCTGTTAGAGTATAAATAGAACACAACATAATTATTATACATTTGTGACGATCATGATAATAAAAATACAATAAAATACGATTTCTCGTCACATGCCTACTTATAAATAACTTTTTTGTACTTCAATTTGTATGGTTTTTTGAATACTATCACTCGTAATTGTCATTTTTCAAAGTATGATTTTTGTTTATGAGTGAGTAATACTCCTTTCTCACAAAAACATATAATATTACAAATGAATACATACAGAGGATTCGAACTATTTTTAGGTAAACATATAGGTTCATTGTATACCATATTTTGTTCTCAATATAAGTGATTCTCCAAGACAATGAAATATTCCTAAAGACATACAAATACAATTGCTTTGTAATGCGTACAAATAAAAAAAAATTATCCATTCAATTTAACAACAATATAATATTCAACATTAATTCAACCCCTAAATCTTTACTATAACCAAACAATGAAAAAGTAATTATAAAGACAAATTGGTAATTGTATTAATAATTATTACTTTGATTATTTTTTAGTAACGTAACAATTAGTAAAAAAAATAGATATTGATTTTAAAAAAACCTTTATATATTATGTTATTAGTTATGCCATATTTCTTTTTTATAGATCATGAATCATGATAATATCGTATTCAATTCAAAAAAAAAAAGTTGTTCATAACAACGTCACTATACGTTAGTTCAATTAAAAAACATACTCTTTTTTTGTCAATCATAAGTCACAAACTTTTAGATTTAAAATTCTGAAATAGAATGATAAAATAATTTTCTTAAAATGTACAAGCATTTAAACCCATTTCCATGTTTTAAAACTATATAAATATAATTGCACAACTATAATTTCTAAATTATGTTCGTTTTTTTTTACAATTGTTATTTATCTAACTCCAATGCTTTATTATAATTAATAAATAATATGGAATAAATATATAGGTATCTTTACTATAAAAATAAATGATTTTTTGGGTACTTTTAATTGAATATTTCGTTTAAACATTACATTTTTCTATTAAACAGTAGAAAATCGAATAACATAAATATGGAAATAATACATTAAATTGTACATAATTAAAATCAAAATAATAATAATATAATACATAGGTATTTTATGATGCCCCCTTTCCTATAGATAAATCAAAAAAAAGATAAGGGCTTTAATAACTAATAAGTAATAACGATCGACCTTTAGATTAGGTACTTAGGTATTATTAACGAACACCGGGATGAGGTAACATCAAAAATAGATAATCACTAGAAGAGTTTATATTTACCAATGATAATGATATCACATACATATTAATATACTATGTAGGTTTAACGTTAACTGTATATTATACATATTATATTGTAAGAATAATTGAGCAATAATAAGAAAAATAATAATAAATATATATAATATATTATATACATGAACTTTCTCTAATAGATATTTATCATATTTAATGAAGTATTAAAGGTATTAAGTTAGTTTTTAATAAAATATAAAAATTTATTTTATTTTACTTTATGCAATGTTGGTATAAGGTGTAAATAGGTTCGTTAAATAAATTCCTTAATATAAATAGTTTAAAATTAGTCTAAATATTTTAAACATTTCATTATCATGACGAAAAGTTCGAAGTCCCTACTAGAAAGGAGGAGAAGGAGGAGATTCGACATATATGGAATAGGCATTTTATATGGGATAGTCAATTATTTTACAAGCTACTAGGCGCTATCTGTCGTATTTGATTGAAACTTAATCTTTAGTTATTAGTTTTTTAAGACATAATATGGTACTGATATCACAGCACTGTCATCAAAGAGAGTAAAACACGTTGCTCGTCTCTTCTAACAACGAAAACTCTACAAGGTACTTTAAACACTTATAAAACAATTTGTAACTATAGATTTTTAATCTTTTTTAAATGTGGCTTTATACTTATTTTTATTTTTAATTCTAGACAGTACAATTTAAGATTAACTTTGAGTATATTTCTAAAATGTTCGAATTCCTTAAACTAAATAATAAACAATATACTTAAATAAATCATAACATAAAGCGAAAGAAGTCAAAAATTCAAAATTTGAAGGAATAAATAGTTTAAAAAAAAAGCTCAAAAATATTTTGAAAATACTGGTTTAAATGTTTGGTGAAAATTTAACAACAAAAATTATTTTCCTGATTATTTTGAAAAATAGTGGACATTTTTACTTTTAACCAGCAAACTAGATCAATTTTGCCACCTAGCCGAAACCACCCTCGATATTAGACATTGAAGTATATTTCTGTTATAAAATCTCATTGGTGACAAAAAAAACACAATGTAAAACCAATACATTCCATTGCTTTGCCTAGAATCTAAACTAATATATAAAAAATTACATTTTACGTTTATAAATATCTATGAATTCAATACAATGAACGACAACAGTACACTTTAAAAAAAAATTAATATATTTATTCCTAATAAATCAACTTCAGCAATATTATTATGTAAACCAACGTTACATACATACGTATATATTTGTATTAAAACTTTAATAACTACCATTAAGAATTAAGATAATGATTTAAATTACATACGTATAGATATAAATGCCAATTGGTATGGAAAATATAAATAGTTATACTATATTATCAAATGGATTACATCATATTTTGGATATAACATCGTCCGGGCAATTCGAATTATAATTAATACCATCGGCTTTTACCTGATAAACAACAACATAATAAACTACACATAATATTCTGGTGAATACGATATTAAAGAGAATTTTTTCATACACAGACCACGGTTATAGTAAAATACTATAGAATGGATTTTTGAAAAAAACCTATATAATATAACCATTAATTATTTTATTATCTAATAAGTACTCAATATATGTTTCGAGTTAGGTTAAAAAACTTTCATTTTATGAAATTATTTTTGCCTTAAACTAATTGGCAATTTATGTTTTTGAAACGTCACAATTTAAACCCTGTATAATAATATATTTTTATATATGTTCACAATATTTTCCGCATTTCAACATGTATTTTCATCGTATATAAATCGATCTCTACACGATAAAACGAACAACGACGCAATAAGTACAAAATCCATTTAATATGATAAATAATAATATACCTATTGATGGTACTACTATATTTTGATTCTGTTTATTTATACTGTAATGTATGTATATATGTGTAATGAGCATATTTATAA
>NW_021765166.1:0-727 GCF_005508785.2 Acyrthosiphon pisum
GTTTTTAAAAATTTCCATTTTATTTTCCTGTCTAATTACTGTAGATTCGATTTTTATTATCTATTAACTATTGTAAGGACCGAGTCTAAAGCCCTGAAATATGGCTACTTTGTATAATTAGTGTACAATATACGATATAACGAATTAACGTTCAGCAGAACTAATTTCGTGTTATTAACTTGAATATATTGTACCTAATTTAGGTGCCTCATGCCTACTTTTGCATTCGACATAATATTATGTTGCCATATTATGGTTGAGATCATTATTCGATTACATTAAAATTGAATTGTATATTACAATAACATCACACTATATTATTTGTATTAGCAATTTTCAATCATAAGTTTAGTAATAATATATATATATTAATATTTCGTAATACTCAGTAACTGCATCGGGATTTTTATCAATAAATCCAAACATAATAATTTCTTCGTATAAAAATAGTAGAATTACAAATAATATAATTAACTTTATGGAATTCAAAGAAACCGACATTAGTTTTAAATTTTAATCTGTTTTTCAAGAACAGTACAAGAGCGGTTTTTCAATTCTATGGTTTCGGTTTGGGTTTTGAAAACGGTTTTTTAAGGTCTTACGTTTCGGTTACGGTTTTTTAACCGGTGTTTCAAGCTTTTGGGTTCCGGTTCCAGTTCCGGTGTTCAGAAATGAGAAAACCGGTTTCGATCCCTTCTCAGACGAAATAAGTGTATGTATTTATTAA
>NW_021765167.1:0-853 GCF_005508785.2 Acyrthosiphon pisum
AAATGTTTTGAAACATTTCAAAAACATTACCTTGCTGTGTGGGCTATTTAAGGGTGTTAAACATGAACATTTGTTTAAATAATTGATGAACTTTAAATTTCAATCATCAAAGGTAATGATGTATACGTCTCGAAAATGATTATAATTAAATATATTTTGTTATAACACTATAATATGACATGTCTTGAAATTTACTGACGCTGGACAATAGGCAGTCCTGTAAAGAATACTTTTAAAAAGTACTTGAGTAAATACTCAAATACATTTATTTTTAAGTATTTAAGATACTACTCAAATACTTTAATTGTAAAGTATTTCAAATACTACTCAAAGTATTTGGAATACTTTTCAAATACTTTTGGTTTTTAAAGTGAGTTTCTAATAATCGTAATATAAACACATAGGTAGTAGGTAATCTAATAGTTATCTAATATAGTTTTAAAGGGAATATTGTTATTCAAAATTTAATAACTTTTTTTAGAAATCTGGTTTTCACAAACCTTTGGGCTTCGGCTAACACAGAAATACAGAATATTGAATAAAACTATTATTCTATTATTGTAGTTGACAAAAATATTTTTCCAACCAATTATTTCGAATAAAAATAAAATGTTCGAAATAAAAAACCAAAGTATTCAATACCAAAAAGTATTTAATACAAAAAAAAGTATTTAAGATACCATTCAAAATACTTCATGCTAAAAGTATTTAAAAAGTTATTCAATACTTAAAAAAGTATTTAAATACTTTTACTCAAATACTTTTACTTAAATACTTTACAGGACTGACAATAGGTATAAACGCGTATAGTAAATTAGTAAATGAGGGATGTATATTATATATTAGATATGTA
>NW_021765168.1:0-836 GCF_005508785.2 Acyrthosiphon pisum
CGGAGATTTTCATACTACTTAGAGCGACGCAAAATGATTTTAAGTATGTTAAAAAAAATTCCTAAGTCCGGCCGGCCGTGGTCACGGGTGCCTCGCGTTGCACGCGCGGGCCGCCGTCGTGCCGCGAGCTCCTGACAATTTTCCGGGAGGAGTCGACGCTATCTGCTCACATATTTGGAATCTGCAGGTCTTAACGGAGATTTTCATACTACTTAGAGCGACGCAAAATGATATTAAGTATGTTAAAAAAAATTCCTAAGTCCGGCCGGCCGTGGTCACGGGTGCCTCTCGTTGCACGCGTGGGCCGCCGTCGTTCCGCGAGCTCCTGACAATTTTCCGGGAGGAGACGACGCTATCTGCTCACATATTTGGAATCTGCAGTTATTAACGGAGATTTTCATACTACTTAGAGCGACGCAAAATGATATTAAGTATGTTAAAAAAAATTCCTAAGTCCGGCCGGCCGTGGTCACGGGTGCCTCGCGTTGCACGCGCGGGCCGCCGTCGTTCCGCGAGCTCCTGACAATTTTCCGGGAGGAGTCGACGCTATCTGCTCACATATTTGGAATCTGCAGGTCTTAAAGGAGATTTTCATACTACTTAGAGCGACGCAAAATGATTTTAAGTATGTTAAAAAAAATTCCTAAGTCCGGCCGGCCGTGGTCACGGGTGCCTCGCGTTGCACGCGCGGGCCGCCGTCGTGCCGCGAGCTCCTGACAATTTTCCGGGAGGAGTCGACGCTATCTGCTCACATATTTGGAATCTGCAGGTCTTAACGGAGATTTTCATACTACTTAGAGCGACGCAAAATGATTTTAAGTATGTTAAAAAAAAAT
>NW_021765169.1:0-805 GCF_005508785.2 Acyrthosiphon pisum
AGCGTACCTCGATTTTAATATAGAGACAGAGTATCTTATCTTTAGCAAATTGGATCAAGATAATACTTTAGAGAGGTCATTTTTTGATTTTCTCAATAGTTATTTAATGCCATGGGAAAAACTGCCGACAAATTACGAAAAACCGCTAAAAATTGTATTATAATTTCTAACGCTTTGTTTATCACCATAGAAACGAATAAACAATTATAATATTATAATATCAATTTAACTTACAGCCTATAATAAGTAATCTGTATATATAAAAAGACTTGTCCTGGGTGATTTATCATCGCCTAGCCGGAACTGCTGAAGCTATGGATATGACATTTTCAGTAAATGTACTTATTACTATGTATAGGCGCACTAAGAAAGGATTTTTCGAAATTCGCATTTTAAACAGGTGCTCAAACAGGGATCTCGAGATTCACGATGGAAATTGGAAATTTTATTTTTATTTGTTTTTTAAATAGTTGCCATTGGTTACAGTCTACAGTAGAAATAGGTATTTATTTATTATTGGTTTCCATTGGTTATTTGGGCAGATCAGGTACAAGCTAGCACCAAATCAAATTATTGAACATTGCAACAAGTTACATCCAAAAACGGTTGAACAATCATAATTTTTTTAAGTTGCAATTTTTTACTGATAACGGAGTGCACGGGTTCAGCTTGATATGAATGTTTGTGTGTAGATTAGACCTCTGGAAAAAAGATAGATTAATTTAATAAGGACTAAATTTGGGTTTGGCTAAGCCCCCCCAAACATTTCCTACATTTTGTTTTAAGCTTATTCATATTATCAAAG
>NW_021765170.1:0-937 GCF_005508785.2 Acyrthosiphon pisum
ACTGGCTAATAGTTTTATAAATTATATTACAGTGACTGGTGAATGGTGAGTGATGACTAGTAACTATTTGATAGTTTGTATATTATCAAACTTAGTGAGTTGGTAATAAAATATATTAAATATATATTTAAATATAAAATAATATTAAGAAATAATAAGAAATAACTAATAAGTAAATACTTAATAAGTTAGTACTTTAGTAGTTAATATTACAAATTATAATTATTTATAAATCAAGTATAGAATCCTCTAGATTTATCCACTACAGACTTTAATTAGTTAGGTATGGTATATATTATATGTATGTAATATGATTATCAACTATCATTATTTATTAGATTGTTTCTACTATATACATTACTTTTTCAGTTCTTTAGAAAAAAAAACCATTTTTTTTCATTCAATTTTTCAATTTTTTAAGGAAAAAAACCAGTTTTTTTCGTCAAAACCATTTTTCCGGAAATTTTAAATGAAACCAATTTTTCTCAATTTTTCCGAAAAAAACGGGAAAAAACCCGGGTTTTTTTCGGAAAACCTTTTTTTTTTCGGAAATTTTGATCCCTATGGATAAGTACTAAAGTACACAAATTATGACAAAACCAATAGATTTCGTTTAGGTTCAACTTGGTTGATTCTTGCATCTTTACTTCATTGGAGGAAAACACCTATCCAACACCTTCTGTGGCAGATACAAATATTATCACTTTACAGAATTCAGCTGGAACCTATTACCTGTATTACCAATTGTATTTCAGGTAAAATAACATACAGGAGGAAATACATATTGTATATCATTAAATATACTTCGTAATATCATAGGCTGACTGACCGTTTTCGCTCAGAATCGTTTTTCTTATACAATGATATTATATCATTGAATTAAAAATTAAACACCATCCATTACAGTGGGCCCACTTTGTAACCTACTGTACAGCGG
>NW_021765171.1:0-773 GCF_005508785.2 Acyrthosiphon pisum
TAACTCTACAGACACCGGTGAACGAACAATATCACAGAAAACGACGGTACTCAGCAACCACAGGTCAGACCCAAAATCCCACCTATATTTGTCTATAATATTTCCGATTACGAAAACTTTCATACTTCTTTAGATAATATAACATTTGACAATTTCTCCATTGTTAATACAAAATCTGCCCTTAAAATTAATTTTAACTCGATTGACGACTATAGAACCGCAACTAAACATTTCAACGAGACCGAAATTGATTACCATACATACCAACTTCCTGAAAATAAACAACTTTCGGTAGTCATTAGAAATCTATCTGTTAACATATCGGAAGCTTGTATTTACAATGAACTTCAAGAACTTAAATTTGAAGTCACTTCAGTTACACCTTCAAAACCAGTTCAAATCACCAATTCCAATCGTAGCAGTTTTATTATCAAAATCATCCACTAAAATATTTTCTTTAAATAGACTTCTACATTGTATAGTTATAGTTGGACCACGTAAGCCCTCCAAGGACATCCCACAAAGTACAAATTGTCAAAGATTTTCCCACACCAAAAAGTTTTGCCATCTACCATCAAGGTGTGTCAAATGCGCGGGTGACCATCACTACAGTCAATGTCAGAAACCAACAGAAGCCCCTCCAAAATGTGTGAACTGTAATAGTGATCACCCAGCTAATTATAGAGGGTGCACTTTTTACAAAGAATATCAAGAACCAAAAATAAAAATAAAACTAGTACAAATCCGTCCCACAGTAAAAATCACACAAACAC
>NW_021765172.1:0-1107 GCF_005508785.2 Acyrthosiphon pisum
CATTACAGATTACAATACGTCATACGCAATATAATATCCACCTTGGTCATACGAAAATATTGTAGATCATAGTATTACAATTTACAGCCTGTTGCAAAAATTCGTACAGGTCTGATTTCTGGATACATTCAGTTCACAGTAAACGGTTGACGAGCCAATGGAAAAAAAAAAAAAACCGGGAAGTCGATCTGCCGAGAGCTGTATAGTAGGTTCCGAGCGCAACTGCCAACTAGTCACTGATTCGGTACCTATGACCTAACTACATAGGTACTTATGTGATTAGGTCATCGTAGTCTATAATGTGTTAAATTTATTGAATTAAATAATTATAATAAACCATTACTGTATACCGTAACACGATTCTGAGCGGAGGCCATACTCCAGACTTACCTATATAACTAAAAAAACTAAAACTAGGTACCTACATAATCTTTACCTATCTAGTATCTATATGTCTACAATAGGTCAGTTATAGTCACCCTATATTTCTAAAGATATTTTATATTCTACAGTGGCGTCATTTGGGGGGGGGGGGGGCAAGCTGGACATTCGGCCCTGTCTGATTTTAAATGCGGCCCGATGAGCCGATGCCCAGTTGCCGTTTTACATTATTATATTTTATTAGCGCAAAAACTTGCCTATTTTATAATATTTTCAGAAAATATTATATTATGTACTAAGAAATTATTGTCACAATGATAGATTTTAGATTCTGAGTAGAACGATGAATGTATATTGATTTTACAATGATGTGTGTTTTTTTTCTTTTTTTTCTTAATAATTTTTTTTGCGTCTGTCATCACCGCTTAGGACAGTAAAAGTGCTTGGATTTTCTTCAACAGTATCTTTTCTGATAGGAAAGTGAATCTAGTTGGTACAATGTTACTTTGGGGGTCAAAAAAAAACGGGAATTTTTACGCAAAATCTGTTTTCGAGAAAATCGATTTTGGGTTTTTGGTGCAACTATAAAACAAATGACCGTAGGTACATAAAATTTTAACTGAATGTTTATATTAGCATTTTCTATACACCATAACATTTTTCAAATATTTTGATTTATTTTGAGCTATTTACGGACATTTTCGGTTTCCATTTTTTTTTGTTTTT
>NW_021765173.1:0-4366 GCF_005508785.2 Acyrthosiphon pisum
TATGTCAACTAATAATTGTATAAAATATGGGAATTTAAAAATATTTTTTTCAATTTACCCATTTGACTAATGTTTGTGTCAGATATTTTATTAATATTTAACGAATAATACCACATTGTGTACCAGATTTCGTCAAAAACTACTAATAGTGAAATATTAACTGATCCTTAAAATGTTTGTTGATATCCAAAATGTAGTATAATGAATATTTTAATTTATATAAATAATAAATATATTAATTGAACGAGTTGGTATAATTCTTGTGCGAAGAACTTTAGTTCTGGAATTTTGGACGAAACTTCATAAAGCTGTGAAATAAAGAGTAGGTACCTAATATTAAATATTAAATTAAATACATTTGTTTGGCTCCACTGGGTTTAAATTTAATGAATTATGTGTTGCCCTCCTGTAAGCGATAACTATTGCACATTATTCCAAATGCTGTTATACACTCATAAATTATTTATCGTATTGTATTTGTTGCTACGAGTTGTTAAAGTTTGTTCGGGTTAGTGTTTCGCGTTAAAAGATAGTGTTATTTTCAGAAACTCCAGTAAATCATCCAAGCAATGCGTAATATTGTATTAGTTTAATGATACTCAACGACGTCAATCTATTTTTAAAATAAACAATTATATTATCATCATAAGTTACTTAAAGGAATTAAATCCATAACTTATGAAAGTGTGGAGTGGTAGCTGAATACCTATTCAATTACAACACAACGCATTGAAAATATTTAAATGTACAGTTTTTCAGTTACTATTTTACTGCCGTTTCTAGATAAAGCAAGAAAATATGTATTCGTATAAATGTACGTTATTTAATGATGATTGTAATTTTAATTTTGAAATATATAATATCAAAACATAATAATAAATTATACACTATTCAATGCTTACTGCTGAGGTGCGAGAACCGAGACACCTGGTATTCTGGTAAATCCTGTCCAACTTTTTAGTTACAATACTTTAAGCACGATTACGTGGTAATGTGTCAGAGTGTTTTAAATAAGGCTTAAAAAGGTTATACACTTATAACTAGCCAATTTGGTAGCTACAACGTAATGCTCTGCAAAAAACGATAGAAATTTTAAACGAAATGGCAACGGAAAATGAAAAAGAAAAATTTGAAATTTCGTCAATGAGCGTATATTAGCGTTAAACGAAACATTGAACTCGACCGACCTATATCCCGACTTAATGCAATTAAATATCTAAAATAACTCATAATTTCTGGACAAAAATATGAAAAGTAAAAAATAAAACGATGACAATTCTATAGTAGGTACAACTTTAGGCTAAATGGTAATAGTAATGAATTACCCTTCGAGTAAATACTAATCTTTTTCTAATACAAAATTATATTAAATAGGTACCTATTTATAGACATTATCTTCTTTATATGTGTACCTTTACTCGAATTTAAAATGTGTCATAATTATAAAATTCTATAATTTATAAATCTATTGTTATACCTAAGTTTGATCGACTAACATCCAAATTCAGTGTCCGTTGATTTGACATTGATTAATTGAAGACCTATAAAAATAATCCCATGGAACATCATAAACGATTCTCTTCATAAAAAAAACTTTAACTCTCCACGGCCTCTTAGTTGGGTATAAACCCATTGGCCATTATAAAATATTTCACATTAAATTACAAAACTATTCAAATTCTCTCGTTAATGTTATATCCTCCATTTCCCACCCGGGCAATACTCGACGTCTTTTAAAATACAAGCTGTCAAGAGTGTCGAGAGAATGACTCTAATAACAAAAGTACAAAATTTATCTAAATATATAAGGGATTTTTTTTTTTTGAAGACTGCATATTTTTTTGCAAATTTTTGATATTCTTTATAGTATAATACTTCATAAATTATTATTTTAGTGTTTAATTTTTCAATATTATTATTCAGAATACGATTTTTTCATAAACAAATTGATACACCGTCAATTGGATAAAATCACGTAAACTCAATTTATTTAACTTTACTCAAATCATAAAATACGATGGATACAATTTATTTATTTACAGATAGTTTGAATTGATTAAATTAATTTATGTGAAATGGTTCCAATCAAATAAATACAAAATTGCCTTTTTAATACCACAACTTAATAATTCAAATAAAAAGTAAAAAATACTGTATTGACGTAAATACCAAAATATTATCGTTATTATTTTACGAATATAGTACTGCACGATTGGTATATAATCGGTACTATTTATACATCGTTATCGACGTTTATGTTGATGTACAGTTTATTAACTTTAAACCATATTATAACTATTATGAAAAAATAGTACGGAAATAGACGAAATTAGGCAAAAAAACCACTTGTTCGTGTCATAAAACGCATAAATTCCAAATTATTTCATGGTAAAAAGTTGTAAACCAGATCTAATATTCCAACTTGAGTCTTGCATCAATAATAATTTTAAAAACGTATTAATTATTTTGTTTAATCAACCATGGATCCTCTGTGCCACATTTTTAACTCAATATGATAAAAAACTCGTATTTTTAGAAATTTAAATGGAAAAAATTTCAGTTTAATATTTCTTTAATAATTCCGACTCAAATGATTCATAATAGTTAATAGACTTTATAATGAATTTAAATATGTTCCCAAAACAATTATCGGAATAAAACTCAAGTCACTAAGGTAAAAACGGAATCCTCTTGCGGTTAAACTATCATACCAAAATGTCTAACTCGTTGCTCTTTTTATAAATTAAAAATGCTCATAACTAACTTAAAAACTGAATTATCGTACAAAAAACTTCCATCAAAACACAAATAAGGTTCTTACCATCAAGTTTCATAACAGGTGGATTCGCTCTAACTTTAAGCTAATAGCATAAAACGTAAATATCTGAGCGTAAATTTGGTATGTTACGCATTTGTAAGACGGATACAAGTAAACAACACATGCGGGCGTGGTGTCCTCTTAAGAGTAGCTTAAACATTTTAAATACAAAATACATTAGTATCTATAATAAGGATCCTCTCCCCTCCCCTATTATATGTGTTGATTGAAGGAAAAGTGACGATTGTAGATTTGGGGATGGACTAAACGCCAAATGATTATCAAATGAAAGAAAGTCCAGAAGAAATTGGAATTAAAGGAAAGGTTTGAATTTATAAATGTTTGAATAGTATATTATAATATAATAATAATATATTAGGGAAAGATATTTATGTGAAAACTAGGTAACGTTCTTGACGTAGAACAAAAAATGGAAAATATATTGTCTGAATTCTAAATAACAAACAAATTGTTTTTTTTTCGAATCCGTGTCCCTTTTTTCAAATAATTTCATACGAATAAATATTCTTTAAAACATTATAATAATATAAACACTATTATACATCATATATTTTCAGAAAGTCTTTCATTAGGTACCCGCTACTAACTTCAATTTACTTTAATTTCCAATCATTTGACTTAAATCGTGCAAACGTTGGTCGCATTATTCTCGAATAGATTTTATGAGGTCTTTCAGCATCGTACAACTTACAATTATTATTATTTTTTCCACCGACTTAAATTATAGTATGTCACGTTAGATTCATTTACATTTTATAGCGCTCTTATTTCCCTGCATCATAGTATTAAACATAACTAATATAAATTCAGACAATTCAATACAATTTTTTTATGGGGGTATTGTAAAAATGAATTTAATTATACTTCACATATTATTTTAACAACAAATTTATATAATGATACATTTATAACCGATAAAAATCGTGTCCATGCCACTGACCACGTGGAGACATCGATGTGTGTTACATTTTGACGCTCATTGATTTTTATGCATAGGTAGCGGATTATTGAAATCCATATGGCCTATATATTATATAATAAACTTTTGAAATACTTATATTTTAGAGATAAATGTAATATTAATATACTGGTTGATATACATAATATCGGTTTACAACTGCATTACGTCTGGGGCAAGGGTGGATAAATAAAGTGTACGAAAGAAGGATCCACTAGTTTCATAGCATGACACATAATAGTATAACTATTATTATAAATACCATTTAAACTTTAATCCAGTACAAATATAAATAAACATGAAATTATATTTAAAAAAAACTATTTTGTATTGATCTATATGCATCGAAAAGTTATAATAATATGTATAAGGATAACAATATCGTTATCATAATAATCATTATTATTATATTGACGTTATGTTATTAATTATATTTTGTGTCTTTATCCTTCGTCTTCGTTATAGTACGTAGTACGTACATGTCCCCATCCCAACCCATTTTCATTTTTTAACTTTTTCTGACGCCTATATTTAGTGCTCACTGCCACCACTTCCGGAATTCCTGCTCA
>NW_021765174.1:0-810 GCF_005508785.2 Acyrthosiphon pisum
TAATAATTATCATTGATCACGGACTTCAGTTAACTGTGACAGTCGTGTATGATTCAACTATTCTGTGTAGGTACCAGCTATTGTGTTACTTTAGCTGAAATTTATTTTTTTCGTGACGCGTGTTTACATTAATATTTTAATTTGGGCAAAATATGACTTAAAAAAAATAAATAGGTGGTGTGGCTAAAAATATAAAATTACCGTAAACTGCTCAAGAATCGAAAATAATTTCTGGTATGTTTAATAAACAGACAAAACTTGAGCGACTGCGCCAGAAAGCAAGCAATAAAAAAAATATATAGGTACCTATTATTATTTAAGATAATATTAATTTGTAAATATATCGTATACCAATATAAGAGTAATAGAGTATAGGCTATAAGTGATGAATCGGGTAAAATTGATTTATATATAATGCAGTTGATACATATTTTCAAAAATAAAAAAAAAAGAAGATATCCTATAATAAACTACTAATATTATTGTTTTTCAATATAAATATTGCCATATAATAGTTAGTAGACTTTTAACTGATATAGGTATACAATTGTTTTTCTAAAATATCTGCTACCTTTTATTTAAAAATGATGTTACCTAGTTGATAAAAAGGGTACCATTAAAAAATGTAAGCAGTTAATATGTGGTTGCGATCGAAGCGAGCAGTTTTTTTTTACCCATTCGGGCCGGTCAAACCTTTGCCCCCCTCTATTGAAAACTGAAATGACGCCACTGTCGGGTCGGCTGCGTTAGTCCGCTCGGCCACTCCGTCCCCCAATTTGCAAATTATAATATTGTAGTTTAAAAATTTTA
>NW_021765175.1:0-854 GCF_005508785.2 Acyrthosiphon pisum
GGCGCAATGAAAGTGAACCGTTTACGGTGCGGACGATGGCCTAGCGACCGAACCCACCGGCGTTCAAAGTCGCGCTGGTCCGCAGTCCGGGGGCGTCTCCGCCAAGTCGGCTTCGGCCGGCTGGGGGCGCACCCTTAGCGCACACGTTGGTACCCGAAAGATGGTGAACTATGCCTGGCCAGGATGAAGTCAGGGGAAACCCTGATGGAGGTCCGCAGCGATTCTGACGTGCAAATCGATCGTCTGAGCTGGGTATAGGGGCGAAAGACTAATCGAACCATCTAGTAGCTGGTTCCATCCGAAGTTTCCCTCAGGATAGCTGGCGCCGATGTGTCCCGCCCGTTCGCGGGCGTACGGACGCCGGTGGGACTCCGCGCTGTACGGCGCGGTAACAACACGCTCGTAACACGGAGGATGTCTCATACGGTAAAGCGAATGATTAGAGGACATTGGGGCCGAAACGACCTCAACCTATTCTCAAACTATAAATGAGTGAGATCGCCGGCTTTACCTGGTACACCGCGTGAACCGCGTGCGAAGCCGGCGACGGAACCCTAGGCGCTTAGTGGGCCATTTTTGGTAAGCAGAACTGGCGCTGCGGGATGAACCGAACGCCGAGTTAAGGCGCCGAAATCGACGCGTATTCAGAGACCATGAAAGGCGTTGGTTGCTGATGACAGCATGACGGTGGCCATGGAAGTCGGAATCCGCTAAAGAGTGTGTAACAACTCACCTGCCGAAGCAACTAGCTCTGAAAATGGATGGCGCTGGAGCGTCGTGCCTATACTCGGCCGTCGACGGCATAGTGGGGCCAGTCGTCGCTCGCGGCGGCCGGTCCCGGCAAGCCTCGACGA
>NW_021765175.1:3420-4193 GCF_005508785.2 Acyrthosiphon pisum
TCGCCTGTACCACTACGCACCGACATAGGATTAATTTGAGACGATTTTTTTTAACGCGTCCTCCGGGCGTGGTTTTTTTTTTCAACTCCGCATCGCCGTGCCACTACGCACGGTGATGGTAATTTTTTTTTTAAAATTCGGCTGCCGTGCCACTACGCACGGTGATGGTAATTTTTTTTTAAAATTCGGCTGCCGTGCCACTACGCACGGTGATGGTAATTTTTTTTTAAAATTCGGCTGCCGTGCCACTACGCACGGTGATGGTAATTTTTTTTTAAAATTCGGCTGCCGTGCCACTACGCACGGTGATGGTAATTTTTTTTTTAAAATTCGGCTGCCGTACCACTACGCACGGTGATTGTCATTTTTTTTTAAAATTCGGCTACCGTGCCACTAACTACCCTTGGCATTGGTTTCGCTAGATAATTTGAGTCGTCTCGATCGTTTGCCCTTGGCATTGGTTTCGCTAGATAATTTCAGTCGAATCGATCGTTTGTCCTTGGCATTGGTTTCGCTAGATAATTTGAGTCGTCTTGATCGTTTGCGCTTGGCTGAGGTTTCGCTAGATAATTTGAGTCGTCTCGATCGTTTGCCCTTGGCATTGGTTTCGCTAGATAATTTCAGTCGTATCGATCGTTTGCGCTTGGCTGAGGTTTCGCTAGATAATTTCAGTCGTCTCGATCGTTTGCCCTTGGCATTGGTTTCGCTAGATAATTTCAGTCGAATCGATCGTTTGTCCTTGGCATTGGTTTCGCTAGATAATTTGAGTCGTC
>NW_021765176.1:0-779 GCF_005508785.2 Acyrthosiphon pisum
GATTTAAACATTTGAGAGTCTTTATTTTCATTCCTCTGTCTTATATCAATACCTGGTATTTCCTTTGATAACATATTGGGAAGCTTATTTTCATTTCCAACATAATATATATATTTTTTAGAATTTAGATTTTTACTTTCTAAATAAGTAACATCACTATCTTTCTGAGTATTATGTAATTGTGAATCAAATAATTCATTTTTTTATTTTATCATGAATATCACATCCATAACTGGATCCAAAAAATAGATTATTTTTTTATTTCATCTTCAACATAAATGTTGACTTGTCCTACCTGTTTTAACCTTACGTCCTCAGTAATATTTTCAGTTATGTGATCAATATTTTCTTCAGCACTTGATAGCTTTTCTCTGTATTTTTTTTTACAGTTATGTTAATATTTTCTTCACAAACAGATTTTAGTGGCTCCATCCTAGACGTTTCATTTATTTTTGAATCAGTAGGTTCGACTTTAACTTGATTATTAATGTAACAGTTGATGTAACAAAAATTGGTCGTTTCAATCGAAGCTGCTTTGGTTGGCTGTAATTTGACCCATTAATCTTGAAAATATATTTTTTTAAATGTTCCAATTCTTTTTTTGTTTCTTTGCTAAACTTTTTTTTTTATATCTAAAGCATCAAAACTGTTATAAACTTGTACAGCAGAAATTTGAAGAGTGACTAGGGTTTTTCACAGTTGCTAATGAACTGATATTTGATTTTACCATTTCTAGTTGATCAACTAGTTTTTCAGTAGATAGTGAAACATCAGCTGTA
>NW_021765177.1:0-854 GCF_005508785.2 Acyrthosiphon pisum
GAATGTGTATATGGTATACTAAGTGTTCTTCGTGTGGAAAAGTCTCCGGATAAGGATGTTTACGGGATTAAAGTTAGTCATGTGAATGACATTTCTGGTCACAGATTTAAGGTCAGTGTAAACGTAAAGGTAAAATAGAATACTCAACTTTATCTACTACTTGAATGAATTGTGAACGTAACCTACCACAAGTTAAAAGAGAAAAAAAAGGTGGGTAAGTGGATGTCGCTCTGCTGTACAGTATGTTAGAAGTGGGTCACTGTATAATGGACAGTATTAAATTTGAATTCAATGATATAATATCACTGTATAAGAAAAACGATTCTGAGCGGAGACGGTATATCAGTCTATGTATTAGACATATAATATATACTTATCTATGGTATTAAAAAAAAATTAACCTATAATAGGTACCTATAATAAATTCCAAATTAATCATATCATAATATCTATTAGGTACTTATAACGCGTTATACATCAACAAAAAACCGTGGTACTATCATAGATATATAAAAGTATACTTTAGAAGTTTCAAGTACCCACGAATAATATTATATAATCACAACAAAATAACTAAAATAGTTATTCCGGGTTTCTTAATATGTAATTTCGTCCAAATTTGAGCTTAAAATGACTATAAAAATAAACTGTGCTTATGTATTTTTTAGATTTTTTGGTAACAGAATTAATTACTTACGTGGAATCTTGTTTTAAATTTTCAATTCTTAGATACAAAAATTGAACATTTTATAAATTTTTAACTACAAAATAATTTTTCAAATTAAAATTTGATAAATTTTGTCAAAATTTGATCTTTAAATGCTTATAAAAAAAAACTGTGCCTATGTTTTTTT
>NW_021765178.1:0-1260 GCF_005508785.2 Acyrthosiphon pisum
GCACGCATCGCTGCAACGCAGACTTTCGGACCACTTGTTAAATTTATCATAATAATAGTATTTCGTACAACGATGATTTTGCTAAAATCGAAATATAGTTGCCCATATATTTTCAGTCCGGTCGTGTCGCACTCGTGATTAAAAATAGTACCTCCTCCAATCATATGCAGTCATTTTGTACTTATACAATTTTAATTTTACCGTTGACTATATACAGGTCTTATATAATATATAGGTACGTAATTATGGTATTTTTGGAATATTGCTTTGGGTGTTCGTATATAATAATACTTTACTTATAGCAGTTACACATCATTCAAAAGACCATCAAAATAAAAATAAAATATAAAAATAATTGGACAACCTAAAATTTATTTCCTCTGGTGATAGGTTTATCAAATATGAATGATAAAATATTTAATAACACACGAAACACATATGCAAAAAAAAAACACATCGTTGCAAAATCAATGATTGACATTCATCGCTCCGCTCAGAATCTAAAAGACTTCCCTAACGTTATAATATACATTATACCAAATTAATACAAATCGAAATACGAACCTCGTTAATATATTATAATATGGTATATATTATTATACCTATACGCGTAATACCTATAATATATAGGTAATAGGTATCAATAATAATTGATTTGAAAAAATAAACAGGCACGAAATCTTAACGCCGACTGATCAGAACATATCGTGTGCGTACTCACTGGCCAGAATAATTTCTAGCGAAACCTCAGCCGAGTACTGTTGCTTTCGTTAACCGTTGACGGACGGTACAGAACGCGTCCCCAGGTTGCGGATAGGGGAACGCCCGGTTCCCTCTGCTTCGGCAGAGTCGGGTAGCCTGTGAATAACTAATAACAGGCCGTGGACAGCTACGATCAAATGATCCGTGGTCCGGACGGGATGCCCCTCGTCCGGGGTAGGGTGACTGTCAGGTCCACCGTGCCTGGCAGTGGTGCTCTTAGCACGCGCTGAAAGCACGGACGTCGGGGCTTGCCCCGTCCAGTTGCCGGGCGTCTCAGTGTTAGTCAGTCCAGTACATGTCTCCGGGGCACAGCGGTGAGTGACTCTGGTCTGCCTCTGATGGCTCGTCTCCTTACGAGTCCCTAAGTCGGTAGGCGAGCTCGGTCGCCGCACAATGTCCCACCTTTAGATTGAAAGGCAGAACTGACATTAGTTTGGGCTGGGCGTCAACGACTCGGCAGGCACCGGGTCGGGGTGTCTGGCCAGACTGACCCAGAGA
>NW_021765179.1:0-2680 GCF_005508785.2 Acyrthosiphon pisum
AAAGCTTGTGTTTTAAAAAGAAAAATTTTCATGAATTCTGAACTCAAAATAATTTGTTCAATTTCTTAATGTTTCAGTATTTATAGGTATTTATAGGTATGCTTATAAAAATAACTGTGACTAAGGATTTTTAATATTTTTCAAATCTCATATAGTAGGAGCCTTGTATTAAATTTGCAAGCTTTTTTTACCCAACAAATAAAGTTTTATTTAACATTCATAGAAAAAAAGCCTAATAAAATTGGAAAGTAAAAATGTTCCTAAACAGTTCAAAACAAATTTAAATATTTTGAAAATTTTATCGTGTATAGAAAATTAAAATATAAACAACCAGTGAAAATTTCATGTGTATAGTTGATTTGTTTTGAAGATACACCAAAAACCGATTTTGTGTAAAAATTCCCGTTTTCCTTAATTTTTATGTTGTTTTTTCCCGTCGGAATAAAAGGCATAATTGTGTTTTTATATTTTTGAGATTTTTTGGATAAAGAACGAATAATTAGCTAAATTAGGTTTGTAAGAACTAAGAATGACTCATGAGTCATGAGGAATATTCTATTAACATTTTAAGCATTATCTATTAAAATTGAAAACATTTTCAGCTATACGAAATAATGAAAATTTAAATGCCTAATAGTGCCATTGTGGAATGTTTAAATTTTCTAAAATTACTTATATTTTTCGAATATAAAATAACAAAAATTGTTTTTATACGTTTGAATATTCAATAAATAAGTTTATGTTCACATAAGTGTATACATATTATATTAAAATATATATATATTATAAAACAAACTAATAATGATTTTAAGTTTTCATGCTATGTTAAAAAAATCGTTTATTGTCGTAGGTACTTGAACATGACTATATTACTATTCCAGATGTTCAAATTTAAAATTAAATTTTCTCAAATATTAAATATCATTAAATAAATAAATCTATGATGTAGGTACCTAAAACTATTTTTGAATTTATAGTGTGTTGTATATAATTATGTATATTAAAAGTCGAAATTTATGGGGAAAAATAGAATTTTTGACAATTCAAGGGTAGGTATGATACAAATTACAGACGCGAGCTGCTACGATAATATGCCCTTTTTCAATTGAAAAAAAAGTAAATTAACTATTGAATACATATTATTATATCTATATCAACTATAAGAAATAATAAATTATTTTACATTTATTTTATTATATTTTTGAAAAATATCATCAAATATGATCAATAATTTAAAAGGGCAAATGCTATTTCCACGAAATATCAAATAAGGTAGGTATGTAAATAAATAGTTTTTTAAAAAGCACAATTGTAAAAAAATTACAAAAATGTACAATTATTGATTTATAATGATTAACAAACTTTTTCATTAATACCTACGTACCTATGATGAGATAATAATATTATGACCTCGAAATGACTGATTCAATTATTATTATTATTGTGATTTGTGAAACAATACAATGGAATTCGAGTCTTTGGCGGCGGCGAACGAACACACAATGAAAACCGTCCGAATACAACACACAGGATTGCATTTTTATTATTCTACATTTGTACTTGTATGGTATATCTATATTGTAAGATCAAAGATGGTAGGAAAATAAGTCATGAGGAAAAATGTCGCGACTCGCGGAAAAAAAGTATCAGGAAATAAAGTATCGAGGAAAGTATCAATACATCATTAGCTTGGCTTGGAATCTAAAATTGAAATACTTTATTGATAAGAATGTAAACTGATTACAGTTATCCCTAAATTATATTATACGAATTAGGTACGAACATTTCCCCCTAGACTGTTTTCCGTGTAGTAGGACACCCCCCCTCGATATAATTTTGATGCGGATATTCCCCACCCCCCATTTTTTTTAAAGTTTACTATTTAATAATATTATTTTAATATGAAATTATTATTTTGCCTCTTGTCTAATATTTTTAAATATTTTCATAAATATAATAAATTATAGATGTATATTTTTGATCAACTGAACTACTTGAATAAAATTCAAAGTAATTATTAAATTGTTAAATATCCAAACTGGTAGTCTTAACAAAAAAAAAAAATATATCTCAAATAGCCATGTGTTTAGAAATAACAAAAAGAATCAGTACCTAATCAAATGTTTTTTACAATATGTATCATTTTTATGTTGGAAGTTTTAGCCATTTTTATTAATTATTAATTATATTATATTTTATGCTTATTTATTCTTAAATTTTTACTGTTTTAAGTTGTTCAGTGGATCGAACATATACATTTATAATCTATTATGTTTATGAAAAAAAATAATTTTATAATAAATAATATTTTATTATTAGTCAATAATGAACTTTAAAAAATGGTGGGGGGGGAATGTCCTACTAGACCGAAAACAGTCGGGGGAAAAATGTCCGGTGGGATAAAATGTCCATTTACTATATTAATATATTATACTATAGTCTATAATAGGGCTGGGATTGTGATGTAATATTTACCTTATTTCCATTTCTAGTTTTCTGGTGTTTCAAAACTTCGCTCCTCGAAGAAACAGAAAAAATAGTGAATTTAAAAATGCTTTTAGCATTGAGTGTTTTGTCGACGTATTACGTACCCAAGGGTAAATTGTAACCTAGTATAATAATATTGTAATTTGTATTTTGTATGAAGATTGCCGAAAAGGTCAAAAATGTTATATACCCA
>NW_021765180.1:0-832 GCF_005508785.2 Acyrthosiphon pisum
AATTATAAATTTTATGTATGATACAAAACTGCTGCAGATACTATATAATACAATAATTTATTATAAACTAATAGATCTTCATGTATTTAATTAAATTCTGGCAGTTAAATTTTATAATGATATGGCTATACTATTTGATATTACTTATGTAACTAGGTTTATGGAGGATATATTACAATATATAATTATTGATCGATATGACTATACTATAGGTAGGTTTATTCATGAGCATAAAATCAAGTTAATTAATAGACAATTGATAAATAACTATATATAATTGACATCCACAGCTATTTATCAACGCATCTAAGTTAGACAAGGGCTCGATTATGTGGTTAGATAATAAAAATATAACATACCTACTATGTAGTAGGTACATGATATATTACAGTTTATATAAATTTAGTGTAGCATACAAATACTGCTGCAGATTCTAAATAATACAATATTAATAAACAAAATAGAACTTTATGTACCTATTTAATTAAAGTAAATTAAATTAAATTGTATAATGATATGACTATTATATAAAATAAACTAATTAATATATCTAATAGAACTAATCAAATTCTGGCAGTTTAATTGTATAATATAAATTTTATTTTTGTTATTTATTAAAATTTATTATTATTATTATTATTATCACTACTCATAACATTATTGTGTATTAATCGAACGAATTTTGTTTGTTTCAGTTTCATCAATGATCGGTACGTCAGTCCGCCAGAAGCAGTTTGGCGACTGTTTTCGTACGAGTTGCATAAGCCGAGTCACAGGGTGATCAGGCTTCCAGTCCATCTGGAAGACTACCACACGGTGTACTTCGCTCCGG
>NW_021765181.1:0-997 GCF_005508785.2 Acyrthosiphon pisum
AGTTGGACTAACCCACCTGCAATAGCGTATACCTAAATATTTTTCAAAATTTGAGTTTGATGCGGACCTGTGGGGTGCCGCGTGGATGATTGGTGTTGAGGTGATCACTAGGTGAACTTTAAAAGGGGAAAATAGAATAACAACACAATTTTGTGGTCGAACGGTCGGTCATTTATTCAAACAAAAAAAAGATGTCACCGACACGAACTAATAGTCGACAAGACTAAGATGTGGTGCGTGTGTTTTCGCGGTTCAACTCGCGGGGACGTGTATGGTCCGTACGTGTGTACGCGGCAAGTCGTAGAAAACAAGTCACTCGTTCAATCCATGATATAAAAACAATATGTATGATCGTAACTTTTTGACGGTCAGATCCTTCGGTAAGCATGTGACGTAGCATAGTGTATAGTAATAATAATTTAATGACAATATGATAATACGGGTAAGCAAGTGACGTATTGCGCGAACTTGGACCAAATCTAGACTTTTGCGATCATACCATGTTATTTATATCATGGTTCAATCCGGTTCACCGAACGGCCGGCCGACGGTTCCTGGCGCGGGTGTCGCGCGCCGGCGTCGTCCGTCGTCGCTTGGCGGTTTGTTTGAGAAGCACAGCCAGTGTTGTGTTTTATCTAGATAAATTATCTAGATAGGTATATTTTTATCTTTTATCTTATACAGATAAATGGGAAATATGTTATCTAAGCTATTATCTAAGATAAATAATTAAAACATCTAGATAAATTTAATTTTTAAATATTTATATTATAAATTATAATTAATGTTAATTAGGTATTTTATATATTCTGATTACAAAATAGTAAATTTATATTTAAACATTATAATTTATAATTTATAAATATATCTAAATATATTTTTCATTCTTAAATTATTAGATATTTCATGTTCATATTTTAAATGTTCTTAGTAATAACTAATAAACGTTTCGGGTTAACTACGTGTCTACCCGGTCTACGTATCAGCGTCGTATTCG
>NW_021765182.1:0-1485 GCF_005508785.2 Acyrthosiphon pisum
CAAATATTTACAGTTCACATGCTAAATGGTTTTTTTCTCAACAACTAAAAAACTGAAATAATAATTACTATATTCGCATTTTTTTTTTTTTTTTTTTTATTTATTTATGTTGGTTGCACTGTAATTTATATAATTAATAAATGTCTGTTCTTTTCAAAAATTTATATTCTTTAAAGTTATAAGTTGATCATTTTTTATATTCAGTTATTAATGATCCATCGTTTAGTCAAGTTGTGTCTCATTTTACTTTATTTTCTAAAAGTTTCATTAAATTGTTTTATAAGTTATTCAATTTTTTCAAAAATGAATTTTCAAAAATGCTCTAATGATTTTGAATCCTTAGTTTATCGTATACGAAATAATCCGACTGTGGTTCATCCAAAATTTTCTTCGTTTTCATCAAGATTTAAAACATTCAAATTATTCCCGTCAAATACTTCTCAAAATAAATATACATTGTCCGAATGTGGCTTAAAATATTCAGGAGTGGATGATGTCGTGGAATGCTTTTGTTGCGGTCTTATTCTTCATAATTGGGAAAGGCTGGACGATCCATGGATTGAACATTGTAGATTCAGCCCAAGATGTTTATATGTGTTACTAATGAAGGGTAATCAGTATGTTCAAAACATATTAAGTAAATATTGTAAGACAGAACATATTTGTAATTGCGAAACTGGGTCATATGACACCGTTTGTTAACCATTTTTTTTATTATATTATGTTATAGTAAATAAAAATAAAAATAAATCCTGATTTTTTTTTTTTTAAAACAACTTATATGTGTTATTATTTGATGTAATATCTCGTGAACGTATAGCCTAGTGGGTTAGTGCGTGTAGTGATAATTTAAATGTTTTCAGGTAACAGGTAAGTATATATAATTCTCCCTCCACTGCATGCAGTAGCCGACTATGCTATACGTTCACATTTTTTGCATTTTTTTTTTTTTTATCTATCAGGTTTAGTATATAATACGCTCACAAAGTAAAAATGCTTTCAGTTCAAAGTATATCCTTCATCGGTTATATTATATCAAATTTGAAAAAATAATAATTACGTTTATAGTTTGAAAGGTTTTTTAATTATTAAAAAGAAAAGAACCATAAAATAACTTTAATTCGTTATGGGTCTACCGGTAATTGTATCAAAATCAGTATTTGACATACGTCCATTTGGTAAGAAGAGTGTTACAGTCGGACTATTAATCACCAAGCAAATTTCGATTATTGTGTTATTAGAATGCAAGTTAACGAAAAAAATTATTACATTAAATTTAGAACAATGGTGTACGCTCATGTCTGAATCTAATTACATTTCAATTACTAACAACTTACATACCAGGTGTAGACGTGTAAGAATCACTGAGAACTTTACATATTCAATCAATGTGAAGCAGAGTTCAATAACCTTACATATAAATGATGATTATATTACACTCTCGCATTATAGATTTTCTAGTAGACTTAAACAACTTCAGCATTG
>NW_021765183.1:0-861 GCF_005508785.2 Acyrthosiphon pisum
ATACCATACCAGCATATACCAGCATATTACAGTGACACCAATTTGAAAAAACATCGTACAGTGATGCCATGCTAGCGGCACTCGTCGCTACGCTCCTCGGCGCCGTCGCTCCGCTCCGCAAATCGAAAATATCCCCCGACTTGCTGTGCAACACCACCTCAAGTTGGTCACAGGGTAACCACAGGCTAACCACCGCACAACCACTCTTATCGGCGAAATGTCCGGTGGCGAAAAGGTGGCGGCGAAATGTCCGGCGGCGAATCGGTCGCGGTGAAAAGTCCAGCGGCGAATCGGTTGCGGCGAAACGGTCCGCGGCGAAATGTCTGGCGGCGAAAAAGTCCGCGGCGAAACGGTACGGCGGCGAAACGGTCCGCGGCGAAACGGTGCGGCGGCGAAACGGTCTGCGGCGAAACGGTCTGCGGCGAAACGGTCGCGGCGAATCGGTCGCGGCGAAATGTCCGGGTTCGAATAGGAATGGCCCGACAAAAGAAAAGTAATGTTTGAGTGGAGGATTCGAGAGTCCTGGGACTATATAATAATAATATACACAGTATTACTGTACAATTTCCACTCACAACACTAATTATAGTAGAAACCAGCAGTAGGTTGTTAGGATGATGCGCCTTGGCAATGATCACCCGCACTTGTTTTACTGTTGTTATTGTTAATTTTTTATATGTATTATTTCATTTGTTATGTTTATTATTACTACTGTATCTCATTACTATTATGTCATTTATATTAACTTTATAATCTCGTAACGAAACAACTATAACTGTAAAGTTCATATGCATTGTGTAACACCCATAGATATAATATACAACAACTACTCTTTGTACAGGTTGTACTCTTTTACACAGT
>NW_021765184.1:0-732 GCF_005508785.2 Acyrthosiphon pisum
GCACTTCTCTAAGAACCAAAATATAACAATAATTATTACAACTTTCATACAGAATCATAATAAGAAATATTTCATATGAAAAATGTTGTAGAATGTATAATTCTGAACTTTTTAATAATTTCATACAGCTATGTATTCCAGCTAACTCATTAATTTCAAAGCAATTTGAGGCTTGCAGCTGTTTATGGAAAAAATCACAACATGCCTCGTGTACATCTTTATTTGTAAAATATTAGCTGCTCGTAACAATTCCTAGAGAAATAAACAATAAACAAATTAAAAAATGTTATTGCTTATAAGAAAAATCAAACTTTATCTATTATTACTTTTACATTGTTTCCAGTCACAATGACTTCCCTGTCATAAATTAAGTCTATTATGAGCTGTAAACTAATCAGGTGTCGTCAGTGGTACCGTCGGGACGGTGTCGATGTCCACGCCGGTACCGCTAGCCTCCGTCGTCGTGTCATCGTCGCTCCCGGACCGAAGCAACCGGGCGCCCGGCAGCGCCGCCAGAGGGTCTCGCGTGTCTCGGCGACCTCGAGCGCGTAACGTCCGCGACCCCGTCGTGCTACCGCAGGATGGCCGGGGAACGTGTATCGGTGACTTACCGCCGATCACCCACCTAAATGTGCACTTTCACGTACCTATTACCTCGACCCCGTGCGTCGTCTCGCCTTGCCGCTGCCCTCAGCCAGGGGGGAATCTTTCGGACGGTTTCACTTCGGGGGA
>NW_021765185.1:0-1256 GCF_005508785.2 Acyrthosiphon pisum
TCGTTGAGGAGTCGGGGGCGACCTAAGTCGAAAAAGTCGGAAAAATTGTTAAAATCGTGAGTACGCCGCGCTCTCCGCGATCGACTCGTCCGCCGCGGGACTCGTCCGGGAGGAAGCGCGGCCGCGCGCGGCCTTTAAATTTAACGGGGAAGGCGAATAAGTCGACGACGGGGAGGACGGACGCGTCTATGAGTGGTAAAACTCGACTTTTCCAAAAAATTATCGACCGACACGCGGGACGGCGGCGCTCGGTTTGCACGTGATCTCGGCCGCGACGGGCCCGACGGGAAAAAAGTACGGCCGCGCGCGGCCTATAAATCTAGCGGGGAAGGCGAATAAGGTCCGAACGGGGCCCCCCGAGGCTCCCCGGGGGGGTAAAACTCGAAATCTCGAAAAATTTTGAAAAAAATCGCAAAAAGTGATAAGAAAGAGTGATAAAGCAGCGACGGCTCCGCCGCCGCCGTTAGACCGCCCACCGGGGGAAACGGAATTTTCTCATTGGCCGTTTCCTTACGCTAGTTCAAAATATTATACCCAGTCGGAAAAAGAGAGCCACACGGGTTCTTGCTTTATATATAAGTGTAACGGATAGTAACCGTTTACTCACAACACATAAATATCATTATATATAAATAGTTAAATTCGGCATAAGCGATTAGGTAAACGACCTCCTTAAACAATTTGGCAATAGTCAAATTGCAAATACGCAAACACAACAAAAGGTTAAAGGGTTAATTATATAGTCAAAATAACCGAGTGGTTATTCGCGAGTCATATTTTCTAAACACATAAATCACGTATCTATTGACAGGATATGGGGATTGCCAATGCCACAAGTAGATATGCGAATATACGTATATGTACGCAACCTATAGACCAGGATGTGTTAACTGATAAACTATTAGTAATTCGCAGAAGAGATGACTTTCTGCACAACAACACAGATAATTAATTAGCTGTCAACACATTATAACGAATACTCAGATTAGATAGGAATATTGCAAATGCGTAGGTTGAGTCGATGGTCACACGGATCGCATCCGGTAGAGACAAGATAGCGAACCGATAGGCAGGGGGAGCAGGGACCCGAATATAAAAGGGAGCCTGAAACAGCCTGTATTCAGACGTGTCTACTCCAGAGCACAACAAGCACCTTCACGTCACTCTGTGTAGTAACTTGTCATTTATTACTGAAGAGCATTTAAATAAACTACAAAGTATCTTTCATCTGTCTACATTCATTTATAACTACCCTG
>NW_021765186.1:0-1275 GCF_005508785.2 Acyrthosiphon pisum
CCTATGGTATGTATTATGATAAAACTAGTGGCTTATATAAAATAGGAGATCACTCAGTAACGTTTAACCATGGTAACTTACAGTTGCTTAATAAATACTATAAATGGACTGAAGGACTATGGTCTTTATTATGTGAGAAAGTACCAAAAAATTACACCCTAGAAGATATAGAATTTTATTATGACATTTTGAAAACATCACGTGTTCATTTAAAAGCAGATGGAAAACCTAAAACCTCAGGATACTTTAAATGGATGCAAGTTATAAAACCTCTGTACGAACGAATGAAAAATGAGGAAAAACAGTTAAACGAAGAAATAGCTAAAATTAAAACTCCACGATTAAACTTAACACCAATTAACCAGTGGCGGCTCGTCAGGTGAGGCAAGTGAGGCTCAGCCTCACCTAACTCTTGTAAAGAAAAAGGAAATACATACTATAATTATAGTTATTTCCAATCGACTTTAAGAATATTATATTCCATAATATATTATACATTTTATAATAGAAAAACTTTTTGTTATTATATAATATTATTATCATGACAAAATGAATTTGTTTTGTCATGTATTTATGATAACTGTCATAGTACATAATAATATTTATTCATACTTCGACACTGTTATCAAAAATTACGACAATGTTCGTGGAACGATAGACCGATCTCGACGAAAGCCGAAGAGTGCCGAGAGGCTAGCAATATTTAGCCTCAGATGAGTCGGACAGCGGTACGATTATAAAAATATATATCATGATAGTGGGGGAAGTCGGAATATTATTAGTAAATGAGGCTGATCAATTCGGGCCTCAGAGTTTGTCAACATTATCCATTAGTCATTTGTCGAAACGACGTGATTTCCACTAATAGAAAAAGGACCGGAGAGGTTGTCATCATGTCGTTCAGTGTAAGTGTATACCTACTTATAATACTTTTATCACAAACTTAAGTTATTACTGGTTGTTATCGAACATAATAACGAACATATTATTATTATTATTATTCAATTTTCAATTTTGTACTTGTACTAAGACTCTAATAGAAGTTTTTAAGAGCCCTACTTGTACTATATAGTAGAACCATGAGAGTATTCAATTGATTAATAATTTATTGTTTATCTGCCTCACCCCTCATACGGTTCACGAGCCGCCACTGCAATTAACAAACATTTATCGAGCTCTAAACGTAGTAATGTTAATAATAATACAACTGTAACAATGAACCATTTAATTTTAATCCTGTAGCCAACAGTTCTATGGTTATAGAACCCGAAGTTG
>NW_021765186.1:2791-4077 GCF_005508785.2 Acyrthosiphon pisum
GAACGTAATTCTGAGAATTTTTACGCATATACAATCTATTGAAAAATATTATAAAAGTTCTTTTATCAATATTATAAATTTAAATTCTGTACATTTTATTTTTTATATTTTATATTATAGTATCAAGTATCAAGTATTCAAAAATCAAAATATAATTATTTTATCTTTCAGTTTTTCCTGCAAATATAAAACATTTATTTACAACATGAGTATCTTGATCATATCTATTTTGATCTATTTAATATAGTATATAAAAATACTCGAAAATCAAGTATTCAAGTATTCACGTAATCAAGTAACAAGTATTCAAAAATCAAATATAATAAATAATATAAATATAGGTATAAATAGTGTAAATATATAAAATTCATTTTAAATATTATATGCAAAATAATATTTTATAACTATTTAATTTTATCATCTTTTACCTTTTATTTTTTTTAAATATAAATTTATATTTACTAAATACAATTTAATTGATCATAACATACCAAGTTATACATTTTTAAATTTTAGGTAATTGAAAATGTTTATTTTACCTAATACAAGTTCATTTGATATTCATCTATTTAGTATGTTTATATTTTATACTTTTATATCTATAATTTGTTTGTCTTTTACAAAAACATATTTTAATTAATCATACTGATTATCTTTTATCGAAATTATATAGAATATCGAATTTAAATTCAACACATTTTATTTTAGATTCTGAGTGAAACGATGAATGTATTGATTTTACAATGATTTGTGTTTTTTTAAGACAGTAAAAATTCTTAGATTTTCTTCAACAGTATCTTTTCTGATAGAAGAGTGAATCTAGTTGGTACTTTGAGGGGGTCAAAAGTAAAAATTTCCCAGTAGTTTTCAAAAGCGTCATTAAAAACAAAAGAAAAATTAAGGAAAAAGCAGAAATTTTTACGCAAAATCTGTTTTTGAGAAAATTGATTTTGGTTTTTGGTGCAACTCTTAAACAAATGACCGTAGGTACATGAAATGTTGACTGAATTTTTATATTAGCATTTTCTATACACCATAACATTTTCCAAATATTTTGAGCTCTTAATAGAAGAGGCTCCTAGTATATTGTTTCAATGGCACATGAAAAAAATTAAAAATCCAGTCACAATTTTTTTTATAAGCATCTAAAGTTCAAATATTTACAAAATACGTATAAATGACGAAAATTTTCAAATTATTATTTTGAGTTAGAAATTCATGAAAAGTTTTATTTTTAAATCTAAGATTTGAAAATGTAATACAAGATTCTTCATAAGTTTGTCTAC
>NW_021765187.1:0-996 GCF_005508785.2 Acyrthosiphon pisum
TTTATCATAGGTTGTTCTTTATATCTTAAATAATAATATTTTAAAGGTAATTGATTAAATAATAATACAAAATATATAAATAATTATTAAATCTATGGTAAGAAAAATTATGATTTGATCACGTGCATTTTGATAAAAATGCAGAATGATGCAGCGTCCCGTGCGTGCCTCTTCAAAATGAGAGTAGGGGTACGCTAAAATTTCTGACAAATTAGTTGGGGTACTCCGTCCCCCTGCGCCCCCCCCCCAAGTCGAGCACTGTAGGTAGGTACTGTTTTGAAATTGGATTTTTAATTTTTATTCATTAAAGTTCTCAGAAAAATATTCCGCTTCAGAATGTTATGAAATAAAAATTACGTTACATTAACTAGTTATCTTATAGTTAGCTTATCTCATATCTATTATGTGCGTATATTGACTATAAAATGTGTACCTATTGTATATTGTATATTGACATATACTTCATATAGTATAATATATTATATATTGTATTGTTCCTGTTGAATAAGATATGGGGTTCGTTCCTAGACTATACGAATGTCGGTATGAATATGTTACCGACAACCAACTAAAATGTTATCAGAAAAATCTATTTATAAATTAGTACATATTTTTTATTTTTTTGTTTCTCATTTATACAGTCCAAATATATTTCAGATCTATAGGGCTATATTAATTTACCTACACAAATATTATGTAGGTTAGTACCAAAATTACATTATTATTGTATAAATAATCTAAGGGTATTATAGGTGTATTGAATTACCATAAACAAAAGGGTAGGTCAGAGCTGAAAGGTATTGTCATCGAAAAAAGTAAATAATTTAAAAAAAAATTATGTTTTAAAAAAGACTGCATTTTTATCGATTTTGGATAATATTGTGTAAGCGAAATATTTTCAAAAACGTCAATACTTTTCGTATGACGAGTGTTACTGAAGCCACTCTATACGCGTATACCTATTATATAGTTAATACATATTATTATTATTGTTTA
>NW_021765188.1:0-730 GCF_005508785.2 Acyrthosiphon pisum
CTTGAAAATTTAATAGAAGGCTCAAAGTATATTGTTTCAAAGGCAGATGAAAAATATTAAAAATCCTTATTCACAGTTCTTTTTTATAAGCATTTAAAGTTCAAAAATTGACAAAATATGGAAAAATCACGAAAATTAGCAAATTATTTTGAGTTAAGAATTCGTAAAAATTTTTCTTTTTAAATCTAAGATTTTAAAATGTAATACAAGATTCCTTATAAGATTATCTACCTTTATCAAAAAAAAAAAATGTTTATAAGAAAGTCAAATTAAATTTTTATGAGCGTTTGAAATTCAAATTTTTACAACATTGGATATTCACTCGATTTCTCATGTAGCGATTTCCTTATTTTGTTGTAATTCAAAAACGATAACTGTAGATACATGGAAATTTCACTAAATGTTTATATTAGCATTTACTATACCCCATACAGTTTTGGAAATATTTTGACTCTTTTTGGGTTGTTTACGGACATTTTCAGTTTTCAATTTTTTTAGTTTTTTTTTCTATAAATATCAATAAATTTTTTTCTGTTGGGCCAAAAAGTGTAAAAATTTAATTCAAGGTTCCTGATATATTGTTACAATATCAGTTGAAAAATATTAAAAATACATAGGCACATTTTTTTTTTTATAAGCATTTAAGATCGAAATTTGACAACATTTATCAAATTTAAAATTGAATAATTATTTTGTAGTTAAAAATTTATAAAATGTTCACTTTTATATC
>NW_021765189.1:0-896 GCF_005508785.2 Acyrthosiphon pisum
TGCCCTGCCACACACTGTACCAAATTACAGTACCTACTTCCTACACAATACATGCATACACATTATGGGCGGTAAGTAATTCGATAATGGGAAAAACCCCCCATTCCAAAAACATATTATAATAATAAAAAATATAACTTCAAGATTTACATTTCGTAGAATGAATAGTAATACTACGAACGCTCACCGACACTTTATACATTGATTATTACGATTACGTATAGACAGTGGACACTACACATTCAGAACACACCCTGCCATTTCCTCATAGTCACATTGTCACACAACTTAGTAATTGATTTTATTTTAATAAGCTAAAAGAAAAATGGAGCAAAAAAAAAGTAAGCTACCAGCAACTAGTAGTACTCCATTGAATTTTTTTTAAAAAGAAGCTTGGAATTGACATAGGTATTACAATTTTAAATTATTCAAAATACTAAACATTATTAGGCCCGGAACTAAATGTTTTAAAATCGTACAAAATATATACGACGTATTTTATACACTTATTATAATTTATAATTAGTATTACAACTCGCGCTAAAATTATGCAAAATTAAATAAACATCAGTTAAAAAATGTATTGAAAATGTAACTGCAGTCACTGCAGTTTATTCAATCAACTATTAGGTATCTATGTCATATTAATTTTTATAAAAAATTTGAATGAGTTTATTAAAAAAAATAGAATTTAATAATTTATAATAATAATTAATAATGCATAATATTTAATAATAATTTTACCTACACAATTTCTTGTATATTATTTAAAGAAACAGAGAAATCTGATGATGTATTACGGGCAAAGCCCCCCACGAGTTTGCCATACAAAATTATTTTGATCCCCTCCCATGAAACATTCTCAATTACGCCACTGCAACCGACCACGGTACCGC
>NW_021765190.1:0-746 GCF_005508785.2 Acyrthosiphon pisum
AAGCCGTAGCCAGGGGAGGGGGTTCAGGGTTCAGACCCCCCCCCCCGAAAATTTTTTTTTGAAATAATAGTGAATAGTTTGAGTGTCCAGTCTTGTACACGTTAGAAGAGTTGGAAAACCACCATAATAGTGACACTTCGTCTAAATCCTCACAATTACTTAATGCCATTATTAAAAGCGAGTTTGTTATTAGTTTAAACGTAGCAGGTGAATTATTTTCTCTGACTTTGCCTCTTTGCAAAGTTTGACAAAAAGTTAACTGCGATCTTTACGAAGCATGTGAACATATTGAAAATATATCCGAAATTTTAATGAAAAAACGAGAAAACGCCAATGAAGAGTTTTCAATTTTATTTAATAAATCTAAAACCATGTTAAAATCAGTTAATAATGAAATAGCTATACCAAGAATTAATTCTCGTCAAACTAAACGTATCAACATTAAAACCAATGATCCCGAAGAATATTTTCGAATTTCAATTTATATACCTCTATTAGACGACTTTATACAACAACTAAATGAACGATTTAATAACAAGAAAGACTTAATAACAAGCCTGCAAAACGTCATCCCTAAATTTTGTGTCAATAAAAAATATGACGATATTAAACCTTGTGTTGATTTTTATATTGGTAATTCAAACTCACTAGCTATTGAAGCAGAATTTTCGTTATGGCAGACAAATGGACCAAGATTTTGGAGAAAGATAGACCATCAAATGTTTTAACGCGTTGCCCCAGTGCAA
>NW_021765191.1:0-777 GCF_005508785.2 Acyrthosiphon pisum
ATTACATTTTCATATCTTAGATTTAAAAAGAAAAATTTTTATGAATTTCTAACTCGAAATAATTTGCAAATTTTTGTGATTTTTCCATATTTTGTCATTTTTTGAACTTTAAATGCTTATAAAAAAAAACTGTGACTAACGATTTTTAATATTTTTCATCTGCCTTTGAAACAATATACTAGGAGCCTTCTATTAAATTTTCAAGCTTTTTTATCCAACAAATAAAATTTTATTGATATTTTTAGAAAAAAAACTAAAAAAAAATGGAAAATGAAAATGTCCATAAAGAGCTCAAAATAAATCAAAATATTTTGAAAATGTTATGGTGTATAGAAAATGCTAAGATAAACATTCAGTCAAAATTTCATATATCTACGGTCATTTTTTTTAAAGTTACACCAAAAACCAAAATCGATTTTCTCGAAAACAGATTTTGCGTAAAAATTCCCGTTTTTCCTTAATTTTTCTTTTGTTTTTCACGGCGCTTTTGAAAACTATTGGAAAAATTTTACTTTTGACCCCCCAAAGTACCAACTAGATTCACTTTCCTATCAGAAAAGGTACTGTTGAAGAAAATCCAAGCACTTTTACTGTCCTAAAACGTGATGACAGACACAAAAAAAAATAAAAAAAAAAAAAAAACACACATCATTGTAAAATCAATACATTCATCGTTCCACTCAGAATCTAAAATATTTACAAATTAGTGAAATATGTAAAAATATGTAAAATAAAAGTAGCATCATTTTAATAGGAATGATTTAAATCATGAACATT
>NW_021765192.1:0-1188 GCF_005508785.2 Acyrthosiphon pisum
GAAATTACATTTTTAATACCGGTATGAAAAATTAAAACCAAACCGAAAAATTTAGATACCCGGTATGCAAATCCGAAATTCTTAATACCGGTATTGCTAAGTTGAAACCCGAAAAATTTAGAAACCCGGTATTCAAAACCGAAACCGAAACCGAAAATTTTAGAAACCGATATTGAAAACCGAAACCGAAACCGAAATTTCTTAATACCAGTATTGCTAAGTTAAAACCGAAATCGTAAAATTTAGAAACCGGTATTCAAAACCGAAACCGAAACCGAAATTATTTCAATCGGTTTCAAGCCCTGGAAAAAATAGATAAACTATCTATCTACACTATCAATCGTCAACCAACTCCTAAGCATAGTCCATGGTAATATTCTTATAACTAATAATAACCAAGCAGAATATTGTTCGTTTCGAATATCGATAAGTACCTACAAGACGTGGCAGCGATTACCACAGAACCCACAATTTAAAATAGAATACCATGTTATCTTCAATTGTGCTTATTACCTTTTGATATAGCTTCACACAGTCATACCGCAAAATAAATTAAATTAAATTTATTCTGTGGTCACTGGTCACACTATTAATTTAACCTTAAGCTGTTTATTGTAATATAAATTCTAATATAATATAATAATTGTATAAGATTCACCTCGCATATTCGCATTCCGTATGACTTGAATTTGAATTTGAAAAAAAATATATATATATAATTAATAATATGTCGAAATGCGTTTTATATAATACCTACTGTTATATTGGATACTTGGTTACTAGAATACTTTTGCAACATTTTTGGTAAGTTTCCTTGACATAGAGCAGTTAAAAATCAATGAACATTTATTAAGTTTATAACCTTATGCTTTATAATCTGTTTTTCTTTTAGTCGAATCTGTTATTCTGGATAAAATACAATTTGTATTTAAATATTGTACCTATACATATGGATCACTTAAATTGTCTGTTGCTTGTACAGAAAATGTGTCACTTACACAGTTGTACAGTAAGAAACAACATTTCATAAAGAGTGATTGTTTTCTGGTTATTTACAAGCAAACACAGTTATAGAAAAAAATACCAGTGAAGCAAGTATGAGTATTTTATTATACAATATTCATTGACAAATAACATAATCAAGCTACATAATAAGACATACATACAATACATACAATACATACAAAC
>NW_021765193.1:0-966 GCF_005508785.2 Acyrthosiphon pisum
TTTCGGGGTAGTTACATAAAATGTGCATATTTAATAAATACTTAATAAAATATTTTAAATTTTACTTAAAGTTTGATATACATGCCGATTTTGCCCGATCGCCGACGTTCCTGACAAATATAATTCGACCGAATAAAACAAAATATTTTATTTTACTTATATTATTTAAGGATAACTCGATCAAAAATGAACTTTCGATAATTCTATCAAATTTCCAATGCATTTTCCAGACACTTTTACGTATCTAGAAAAATCGGGTGTCAATCTTGGAAAAAGTCTAGAATTGGTTCAAAATGTAGAAAATAAATTGAGTGAAGGAGGACGAGGTATTGAATTTGCTAAAGTTAAACTATCGGAAGTATTATAAAAAAATCCCGGATTATCACAAATAAAAAAAATTTCTGAATTTATAAGCGGAGAAATAAGAAACGATGATGAAGACCTTGCAGAGTTGTCACCAGAAGATATTTCTTGTTTCAAATACGCACCCATTGTGTCAGCAGACGTGAAAGAAGTTTTTCGAAATACAAGGTAATGCTACGGGATAATCGTAGAAGTTTTCAATTTGATAATTTAAAAGCACATTTTGTTACATCATGTTGGTACTCATTCAATAATTATTAATTAATACACATTTTTATGCTTAATACAAATTTTAAAAAATTATTTTTAAATTGTATTTTTTTTCACTTAATACTATATTTTTAATTTTTTTTAAATTTTGATTTTTTAAACAATAATTTTTTTTGCATATTATTTGTATATTTTTGAATTGTTGAGTGCATATATTTGTGCATATTTAACAAAAATGTTTGCATAAAAATCCGGGCCCTATTTATTACATTTACTTGACAGACTATGTAGATGAACTCAACATGGAGTGATTCCCATCAAGAAGACATCATTTCCAGAGTTTCTACAATATTTTTATACACGTGTAAATATAACATTTGAATAATCTGATAT
>NW_021765194.1:0-977 GCF_005508785.2 Acyrthosiphon pisum
AAAGTGTTAGGAAATCGTGCTTGGGAAAGATTTAAAGCAAAAGATACTCCTAGAAAAAAAAATTAGTTGCGTACGCAGTAACAAACGCAATGAAAGCTAAAAGAAAAATAGGTATGGACTGTAAACGGAAACGTGCTATTAAAACAAATGGTATACTAGCAGCGAAAAAAAAAGAATCTCAAAAAAAAAAAATGGTGGTAAAAGGCTGATTTTAGTACCGAGACAATCAGGAGGTGCAATTCCCTTAATACCTATATTTGCAGGATTGTCAGCAATTGGTAGTTTGATGTCTGGAAGTGCTAGTGTGTATAATGTGGTTCAAAAAGAAAAAAAGGCAGTGGTTTGAAATCAAACAAGAATAGGTTAAGAAAAAAAACTGATGATCACGCTACCTGACAGACCGCTTTCGTCTCAAGATATTATAAAATATGTCGGAAAGTTGAAAATCAATCATTTCCGTGGTGTCTTTTCACGTGATAACTTACCTAAAAAACCACATACGATTGAATGTGGTATATTAAACTTGGATATATCTTCAGGCGACGGAAGCCATTGGGTAGCGTTTTATAAAAATAAGGACTAAGTTGTATATTTTGATAGCTTTGGTGATTTACCACCACCAGTTGAATTACAACATTATTTCAGTCAGTTCAAAATAGTATACAACTATTCCAACTATCAAGACTTCAATACATTTAACTGTGGTCATTTATGTCTTGAATTTTTACAATGCATGAATCTATTACATTAAATTTGACTGGAAATTCAACTGTATTGTCAACAAATTATTTTCCATCTCTAAACGTTTAAGAGGACTCAGAAATAGCTTTGTTATCTTTGCAAACGTTCAATTCATTTCCAAATATTATAAATCCAACTAATAACCGACTGAAAATAGAAACAATTCCTTCAAAGAGAAAAAAATTGACTTTCGCGTTTTTGAATTTTTTTGGGAGACGAATGCTATGAAATAGAGA
>NW_021765195.1:0-904 GCF_005508785.2 Acyrthosiphon pisum
TAAATTCATAAAAATTTTTCTTTTTAAATCTAAGATTTTAAAATGTAATACAAGATTCCTTATAGGATAATCTAACTTTACCAAAAAAAAAATGTCTATAAGAAACTTAAATTAAATTTTTATGGGCGTTTGAAATTCATATTTTTACAACATTTGATATTCACTCGATTTCTTACGTAACGATTTTCTTATTTTGTTGTAATTAAAAAACGAGTGACTGTAGAAACTTTAAAATTTCACTGAATGTTTATATTAGCATTTTATATATACGATAAAATTTTTAAAATAATTTGACTCTTTTTGAGCTGTTTACGGACATTGTAAGTTTTCAATTTTTTTAGTTTTTTTTTTCTATAAATATCAATAAAGTTTTATCTGTTGGGCCAAAAAGTGTATAAATTTAATACAAAGCTTCTGATATATTGTTACAATATCAGTTAAAAAATATTAAAAATACATAGGCACAATTTTTTTTTATAAGCATTTAAAGATCAAATTTTGACAAAATTTATCAAATTTTAATTTGAAAAATTATTTTGTAGTTAAAAATTTATAAAATATTCAATTTCTGTATCTAAGAATTGAAAATTTAAAACAAGATTCCACGTAAGTAATTAATTCTGTTACCAAAAAATCTAAAAAATACATTTACGCAGTTTATTTTTATAGTCATTTTAAGTACAAATTTGGACGAAATTACATATTAAAAACCTAGGATAACTATTTTAGTTATTTTGTTGTGATTGTATAATATTATTCGTGCCTCGTGGGTACTTGAAACTTCTAAAGTATACTATTATATATTTATGGTAGTACCACGGTTTTTTGTTGATGTATAACGCGTTATAAGTACCTAATAAATATTATGATATGATTAATTTGGGAATTTATTATACGTACCTAA
>NW_021765196.1:0-758 GCF_005508785.2 Acyrthosiphon pisum
TACCTAGTTACAAAGTAAATATCGCATACAATTTCATAATTTATTTTAATGAACAACTATAGATATTACCTACTTAATGATTTACATTGATATTTAATTTACTATTCATAATAATACATTATGAGAAAATTGTTAGGTGCCTTTCTAAAAAAATGTTAGTCTACCCCATAAGAATTATAAGTTACTACTTACTATTGATTATAATTAATTAAATATACATTTTATGAATAGGTAATAATTAAAAATGTACCTAATATAGTTACAAAGTTAACAATGTATAATATGTTACAACAACTTGTGCTTCATAAAATGTACCTGTTTAGTTATACTACTACTAATAAAGAGTTGAATAGGTTCCTAAAAATATGTTAATCTAATAATTATAACTAGTTATAAATAATGACTGATCTTATTACATATTAAGTAAATAACACCTACGATGCTACAATCTTTTTACCATTTGGTAATGATCTCCAAACATTCCATTTAGTGTTTGTTATTTGTTGGTATTCTGATATCCATTTGTCAATATCTTCAATATTCTGTAAGTCACTCCTGACTTCCTTAATACAATTTTTATTCCCAGAAACCTTTTCATTATTAAAGATTTGAGGATACATCACGACTCACGAGAAGAATAAGTAATAAAAATATAATAACAAAATCAGTAGATATAATATTATAGTTCAAAAATCAAAAGTCATAACCTTATAACAAAATTATTATTATAATTATTGTTATTATTATAGTTAAAAATG
>NW_021765197.1:0-818 GCF_005508785.2 Acyrthosiphon pisum
CCCATATATTTGATATAATAGTTCTAGCTGAAACTTGGCTAAATGATAACTTAAATATATGCATTGATGGTTATAAATATTTTCATTCTTTAGGCACACTAAATAAAGCAGATGGTGTCTCAATTTTTATAAAAGATAATATAATTATTAATGATGTTATTTTAAATGTAATACTGGGATGTAATTCTTTAGAACTAACTTTTAATTATAACCTAAAAGCATATAAAGTAATTGGTTTATATAGATCGCCCTCACTAACTATAAATAGTTTTTTGGTTGGTTTAGATCATTATTTGTCTAATATTCATGGTAATTATAAAATTATTTTGTGTGGTAATATGAATATGAATATATTGGATAATACTGGTGACGTTTCTGATTACTTAAATATCTTAGCCTCATATGGTTTTGTATCTTGTATTAATAACTATACGAGAGTAACTGATGTATCAAACTCGTGTATAGACCATATTTTTATAAATGATATTTAAAATTTGTCCTCGTACATTGTTAAAACTGATGTAACTGATCACTATAGTTTAGCTATTAGCATAAACAATGATAATTTTATTGAAAAAAGTATTATTAATAATGATACACTTAAAAATGTTAACAAACTTAAATGTAATTTTTCTTACCTAAATAATTTATTATTTTCATTTAATTGGTATAACTTTCTTTTAGACTGTGATGTTGATATTTTAATAGATAAATTTAATAATAAAATAAATGAATTTATTGTCAGTTCTTCTAAAAAATGTATTGTATCCAAAAATAAATTAAAAAAATCACAAAAATATAAAGCTTGGGATTACTAA
>NW_021765197.1:2968-4205 GCF_005508785.2 Acyrthosiphon pisum
CCGTCTACAAGCATATCTATGCTTATTGGATGAGCTTGCAAACCTACCATAATTTGTTTGTAAATATTGTTTTATTCTTTTTGTTTGCTAAATAAATATATTATTATTATTATTATTATTGTAATTGTTTGTTTAAATAGAGTAATATTAAGTTCTAAATTATAATTTGATGGTTGTTAGCAGATTTATATCATCATTAGGATTTGGGTATATTGATATAAACCACCACCAACAGCAAGACATAAAATTAATTTTGTTATGTCAAAGTCAATTTTTTGTAAATAAATTATTAATTACACTAAGAATATAACAATGTATTTTGTGTTGACCAGTCATAATCATTACGATTTCCAAAAATAAAAATATTGAGTATTTTATAAGTATTTATCTAATGTCCATGTATGTAGGTAGGTAGTATTTTCAATTTTGAACACCGTTATCATTATATTTACTTATATTTTTAGATTACAAGACACCTACAGATTAGTAAATCCAACTATTAAAACACAATAATGAGGATCAATAAATCAAAACACATATTTAAAATAAAAATTTTTTTTATTTTTTTACTTTTCATAATTATCAATAACGTTTGTTCCCGGATCATCGGGCCCAGATACACTTCCTCCTCCTCCGCCTCCTGCTGCTGCTGCTTCTGCTTCAGCTGCTTCTGCTGCAGCTACTGCTGATGCTGTTGCTTCAGCAGCCAGCTTGTCTGCCGGAGCAACTGCTGCTGCAGCTGCTCTGGCTGTTTTAGCTGCAAAATCCTCTTTTGAGGCTGCTGCTGCTGACTGCTGGTTCAACCAGCAGTCAGCAGCAATATGGCCACGCCTGTAGCACTTTATGCACTCTAGACATTCAAAGGAATTGAAATTAAAATATATCCATGATAAAATTTTGGTTAATTAAAATTTTGGATAAAGGGTAAAGGGAAAACATAATAACACTCAGCACATTTTGAGTCATAAGATGCATTTTGAAGCAAGATGTTAAAATATACAAATAGCAATCTAACTAGATAATAAAATGACATCACTAACTGTTTAATTTATAATAATAAGTATGAAGTACAAAATCAAAACTTTTTTGTGTTAACCATTTAAACCGAAGTAATTAACATTCCGATCAAGTTATATAGTTAGACTAAAAAATTGTCGATGCGCAGTTATATAAAACCCCAAACCTGGTTACACTGAATAGTGTAATGATGTAAATTATATAAAAGTTATAAAAAAAA
>NW_021765198.1:0-3054 GCF_005508785.2 Acyrthosiphon pisum
TTAAAAATTAAAAAATCAAAAATAGAATAAAAATTATGTTCTTACCTAAAAATTTGATTGTAAGCCAATTTGATCTAATATCAAAATGAACAGCACACTGTTGAAACTGGTGAACGAAAATTTGCTGTTTCGTACGTGTGTAAGACGGAGACAACATAATATGCGGACGTCCTCTTAGAAGTTTTCAAATTATTATTGTTTCAAAATTTACAAATCTATAGTGTATTATTATGATTTAATATGATATTTCACTATATGCGCATAGGGCGCATGGGTAATACCTAAAATGCGTATTAAACTAATAACCATTATATAAATAAAAATCAAATAACTATATACCTATACGGCTATACGTATAAAAGGATATTATAGTACCATAATAATATAACAATATAAATTAGTGCAGCATACGAACCGCCTAAATAATTAAATTATTATTTGAACACGTGTCCATAATTTCGGTACAATATAATGCTATGTATTTATGTCATCGACTTTCAAACGAGAGGCTGATTCAGAAAAAAAAAAACTATAAAAACCTGGTGCTTATAATCGATTAAAAAAAAAAATACTGACAGATGTAATTGTATGGAATACGATTTCTTAATAACAAATATTTAAACGTATAATTTATCGTAATATTTATAGATTTTTTTTTGTAATGTATTAAGAGTTATACCTGTAGTTAAAGGAGATGTTACATATTATTATTTGCATAAATTTGTTAGTGCATTGACACAATAGCTGACCATGATAGAAATTTGTTTTTTCATCTCGCATTGTACATTTAAATAAAATATTTTTTTATTGCATTTTTATATAATTTTCCAATAATTATTGGTATAAGAGTTATTATATTTTTTTTGTAATATGCAGACAACTTCGTAATTTAAATGTTTAGATTTTTAAAATACATAATTAAATATTTTTGCATATTATTAGACGGACATTTTATAAATGTATGCATATTTTAGTTTCATTTTTATAGTGCTGAAGTCATTATAGCTATTATGACAGATGACGTATAGCGTATACATGTTTAATTTGCAAATAACTATATAAATATAATAAACCTACATAGTTAAATTAATAAGTCATTTATTAGGTACTTGTATAATATTCCATAATTTTTTGAAAATATTGAATTCGATAAAATAATACTCAGGAAGGTAAGTCTATTATTTGTGATGTTAACATCCTTTTTTCTCAACGAGTATTGCACCATATTCAATAATTAACACACCAATTGGTTTAAACGATGCGTTATTGCATCTGCTTCTAACATCACTCAATCACTTTGCAATTAAATGTCCTATTTTGTTAATTGTTACGTTAAATTGAAACAAAAAAATCATCATTGGGCAACGTCTCTAATGGATAAGCAACTCAGAAACACCACGGGCAACCATGTCTAATGGATAACAACCTATAACGATTACAGCCGAAAATAAATCCTTCTTCAAATGAAATCCATTCTTCAAATGAATTTTCAGATATTCAATATTAAAACGTAATAAACATACTCCTAACGTGCTCTCTCTATGGTTTTCGGAATGTACCTACACACAAAAAAAAAAAATTTTAACAAACCTCACTATATCATTTATCACTCCTCAGTAATTGTGCGCAGTGCCATGCTGTGCGCGGCCCAACTATAGTTTACTATTATATCGAAAAACGGGCACTCTTGTCTCTATCATTATATTTATATATAATATATAAATACAAGAAAACCAAATATTATTAGCATGGCAGCACCTGCTTTTATCCCGAATAATTTGGCTAATGTTTATCATAGATTATATTTGGTCATAATAACAACCTAAATATATAATAATATATAAATACAAGAAAACCAAATATTATTAGCATGGCAGCACCTGCTTTTATCCCGAATAATTTGGCTAATGTTTATCATCGATTATATTTGGTCATAATAACAACCTAAATCGGTCTAGCTTTCGCAATAAAATAAATGAAAATATTTAATTGGAGCCTGCAATTTCGGCGGGGTCAGTTATCCTGAGTCTTCAAACTGCTCCCGTGCCCCGATGTCTGCTATTGTATATAATGTAAACCTACGTAAATATAAACGTATGGTACAAGTTTTGGTTGATATACATATTATAATATGTCGACATATACTATTACTGCAATTCACCACTGTTTTTCATTAAAAATTTACGTAGCTTGATAAACGTGTTGCAAAGAGATAATTCGATCGCCATTCAGTGAATATATTCACCCTAGGTACGTATATAATTATTCACGTGGTTGAGATCGTCAGACTCAGAACATCGCACAGTAGTAGTACATTATATTATATTATATGTATATACGTTTAGGTATATTAATAATGATATAATAATATTAACTGCGCGTCCGTAAATTGCATTAATATATTATATTATATTATATTATTATGTATATTAATTTTAATCCCGGTGCCGCCTCGATATACGTATAATAATTAATTTTATACGCAAGCCGCAACATTATTGAATCAAATTAATTCGTGCGTGTATATTATGTAGGTTCGCATTTTGTGTGGCGCCGATGCATGATATAATATTATATGTATGTATGAATATTATAAGGTAATGGCCGCGATAAATGACTTTTTGGGCGGGGTGCTGTCCCCGCGGATTTGGTGGCTCGACAATAATATTACTTCCGTCGTTGCAGCAATAAACAAACACTTTTTTGGGGTGAGGGAGGACGTTGTTGAAAACCTATAATACATATAATATAATATATAACATTTTATACAAGGGGTGATCGGCTGCAGTGGCGCGGGATAATGCTGTCCCAGACGGTCGATTAATACGTACCGGACTCGATTTTGCGGTACCTATACCAACACTATATATCGTGTACGTTCATTTTACATTGTATTATATATACTAAGCCCGGCTATTGGCCGTTATTTTAGACGTAGTGGTGGCATTTCGTGTTGTAATCGTGTGGGCAAGCTGCTATAGAGGGATACTATAGCTGTCGTGGCTCTGCAGATAATATATTATAGAAGAAAATAATTTAGATAACAATATAGAA
>NW_021765199.1:0-890 GCF_005508785.2 Acyrthosiphon pisum
GTGTCTAGCAGGTCAGTCATCTCATTATAGTTATGTCAGTAGGCAATCCGACTACGTCGGATAGCGGACAATGTTCGACAGCCTAGTCACGTCATCAGGTATGCAATCCGACTGCGTCGAATCCCAGACAACTTTCATTACTGTCACCGAAAACAAAAAATCAAGTCATAAGTTATGTGTAAAAAAAATTCAAAACATTTCGGGAGTTCATGCGAATCATAATATAGCCACCCTATTTTTTAGGTGTCTAGCAGGTCAGTCAACTCAGTTATCCGAGTAGGCAATCCGACTTCGTCGGATAGCAGACAATGTGCGACGGTCGGGTCACGTCATCAGGTATGCAATCCGACTGCGTCGGATCGCGGACGACGTTCATTACACTCACCGAAGAATCAAAATTAAGTCTAAAGTTATGTGAAAAAATAATTTAAAATATTTCGGGCGTCCATGCAAATCATTTAGCCACCATATTTTTGGGTGTCTAGCAGGTCAGTCAACTCAGTTATCCGAGTAAGCAATCTGTAATAAGCAGACAATGTTTGACGACGACTGAGTCACGTAATCAGGTATGCGACCCGACTGCGTCGAATCGCGGACAACGTTCCTTACTGTCACCGAAAACGCAAAATTAAGTCATAACGAAAACCGTTAAGGCGGAAAACTCGAATTTTCAAAGAAATCCTAAAATTTTCGTCACAGGTCTTAAGGTGGAAGTGATAGCGAAAGGTAAATACAGGAAAAAACGCGAAAAAAATTCACTTTACATTGCCGCCGCAAATTCTAATATATCTATTACTTTTTTAATATTGTATTAAATAGTATCTGCTGCAGTATTTATAATTACCAAATTACATTACCTCAACCAATTACCTCACCTCAAAATTGTAATA
>NW_021765200.1:0-684 GCF_005508785.2 Acyrthosiphon pisum
ACCGCGGAGTGCTTTATCGTAATCGTACTTGTAAAAACATGTCATGATATGTTGATACGGTACGGGTCTAAACCTCTGTGTCGATGCAACATTTCCAAGTGCAAGGATACTACAGGTATTCGTAAAACACATGATTATATAATTGTAGACTGCCGTTTTTAAAAATAGTTAAGTTCATTTATTGGTGGTCTAAAAAGTTGACATCTATAAAATTTTGCGAAAACGAACTCGGTATGAACCATTCTACCACCGTTGATTGGAACAATTATTTACGGGAAGTCTGTACCGAAGTAATAATGAATAATTCAACTATTTTAATAGGGGGACCAAACTTAACAGTGGAAATCGACGAATCGTTGTTTACACGGCATAAAAATAATACTGGAAGGATTTTTCATCAGCAATGGGTTTTTGGTGGGATATGTAGAGAAACTCTTGATGTTTTCATGGTAATGGTTCCAAATAGATCTGCAGATACATTAATTCCGATTATTGAGAACCACATTGCTGCCGGTTCTATTATAATATCAGATTGCTGGAAGAGCTACGATTCTTTAAAGCATAATAATGCATTTCAGCATATGCAGGTCAATCACAAATATAATTTTGTAGACCCAGATACCGGGGCACACACACAAAATATTGAGCGTTTATGGCGAACGGCTAAAGAATCGAAATAAAAAA
>NW_021765201.1:0-6295 GCF_005508785.2 Acyrthosiphon pisum
GTAACGAAATAAGATATTTTTTGTATGATGTAAAAGAGTAATCCTACTTATGTAAAAAGTATAGGTATTTTCCTACATTTTAGAAGAAAAGCAGTTCAGTTTGATAGAAAAATATCAATGTTGGTTAATTTTAAAATTATTTACCATTAGTTAAAATGAAAGCAATTTAATGTATTATCAAAATAAATTTAAATTCACAAAAGTGCACTGATAAATTAACTAATAATATATATTATATAGACCTTGTATAACATGTTCCTGTATCCATCAAATTGTCTGTTGTCGTATTGTAGAGTACTTCGAAAATCATTTTTAGGTTTAAATAAAATGCCGGTAGAATTGATAAAGAAAATATACATTTATGTACACTAAAGAAGAAAGAATCAGCTGTCGATCAGCACGCAACGACAAAATAAGTACGACTGCGCGTTCATATTTCCAAGGTCCCAAGGTCCGTCCTAGATTGCCAAAAAACCTCTTTACCCTCTCTCTCTTTCTCTCTCACACTCTCACTTCATACGCACACTACAAAACCCGTTCGTATTTTCATGTGGTGGGGCAACGGAATTGATTGTTCGTCAGCCGCATATAGTTATAACTTATAAGTACATATAGAAAATCTGTCCAGTTATTTGCGATGGAAAACAAAAAGCTCACCCGCTCCAACTATTGCACCCGCAGAGTATTGTTCTTTTTACAACTTGGACCATGTACGTTTTATGTGCCACAGAGTTAACTTGGCCGAGAAACACGAGTATACGACACTGATGGAAATTATATTGACTTAATAAATTATTCTTATAAAATAATTACAAATATTGTTAAGACAAGATGATTAGGAATTAATAAATTATTCACCAACAGTTACATGATTATTATATTCAAAGACCATTGTGAAAGCTCGAGAAATTAATTTTTTCTTTAGGTAGATAGATAATTGTTGAATTTTAAATAATTAACTAAATAACATATGTAAAGGTATAATTGTTATTCAGGTCATATTAGACCAATTCCCATAAGTTAGCAAAGTTGGCTATTGTAGAAATATGTAACGTGTTAGGTTAGGTGACCAAATATGAAATTGATCTTGGGGCGTATACTGTCAAGTCTAAAACGCAAATAGCTCAAAAGAAAAAGAAAAATACTCAAATCGTATACAAGAATAGTTTCAACGACCTAAAAGACATTAAGACTTTATAGCTATATATGCCTACATAAAATTAAAAATAAAAGGTCTGCCAAAAATCAACTACTTTGAATCAACAGTGAAAATAGTGATAGAAAATGAAGCAATTATTGGAAAATAACGGTGACGTTTAGAATATTGAGTGAAAACTGAAAAGGAATATAGCCGATGTGCACCGGTGAATATGTAAATATATTTTTTGTATGTATTATGTATACATAATATTTAAGATTTAAGTTTGAATAAAAATTACAATTTTTTAAAAAAAAAAACGTATTGTTATCCACAACCCAAACATCATAGGTAGGTACCGATTTTGAAATTTTTCATAATTTAACCTAGAACATTATAAAAAATAAGACACTGCATTTTTAATTTACAGATCTAGATGATTTACCTAAAAAAAGTATTCTTCTAACTTGTAAAATATGTACACAACTACATTTTTTTAGCATCCTGTATTTTATAATATTTACATTTGGGTTACAGAATCTATACAATTTTGATTAACAAGCTTAAGCACTTTTGTTAAATTTAGGTATTGCAATGGTGTTCTGAGAGATACGCTGATAACTGACGACACTCCTGGGGTAAAATATAATGAATAGGTATTTATTATATACACATTTACACACGTTTTTAATTTTGTATTCTGGAGCGAAATATTTTCACTTAAAATATTATTTTTAAATGTCATTCTATACACTTAAAGTATCAAACTAATTGGTATCTATTTTATACATTTCAAATTAGCGGATAGTAGGGAATCATATTTCAAACTTTCCATAGAATACCTTTTTTTTTTTTTTTTCTCCAAAAAAAAAACCAGGTACGGGTGGGAACTGTTTAGCACAATGCTGCCACCCATAGAATACCTGTATATAATTGAAATGCTTATAAATAATAAATATTATTGGTCCTATTATGTTATACGATACGACGTGTGTATGCTTAAAAATAATCAGGTACTTATAGATAATATAGATAATATTTTATTTATGATTGAGAAAATATAAATAAATATATGGGTTAATGAAAATGGTTCAGAATTATTTTTATTTTTTTGGAGGAAAACGGACAGTGGAGAAAAACGGTATCTCGTTTTTGGAGGAAAATGGCTACAGCCGTAGAAACAATCTTAATTCTAAAAACAAAATTTAGAATAATGAATTGAAAAAATGCTGGTGTATATCTGCTATATGGTGAATCACCCTGTATAGTCATTAACTTTTCTGAGTTATGTGCAGAGCATTTATCTACGTATTAGAAAAAAGAGGGACTTTACTTTATATATACAAGGTGATTCACCAAGCACGCTCACCAGTTTATCACTTTACTTTCCTTTAATCGGCTTAACAATTAAAATCTACCTAGCCTACAAGAAAAAATATTGATTCTCATCTGAAAAATAAGGTCGTTATCGCCACAGAGCAATCCTTTAATGAAATAATAAATATAAGTATTCAAAATAAAGTAACTATACTTAAAAATTTAAAAATCAGAATTTGAAGAAATTTATAATTAAAAGGAAAAACGGGGGTGAGCATGCTTAGTAAATCATCTTGCGAATAAATATCAACCTTGGAAAAAGTTCTACAACCATTTATCAACCACAATGAAAAGTATATGAACAGTAATCACTAATTAGTGATTATCATTACTACAGTACTTATACCAGTTATTAAGACTCAAATAATAGGAAATACAACAAAAATACAACAGTAATATAAATATAATAATTAGTATTATAAAAACAATAATTAACTATATTTACGATTTGAGAACTATATTATAACCGATAATAATATACCTAATATAATTAATATATGTAATTATATTTTAAAATTGTATTATATATGTATTGTATAACAAATATAGCTGTCTCTCGAAAAAAAAATTAAAAAGTACAAATAAAAACTTGGTACATAAAAGTAATACGTACATTAAATAAGATAGATATATCTATATACATTATATAAAGGTACATGGTATTATATTTTAAGGCTGCACGATTGCAGCCATATTATAATGAAACTAGTGGAACTCTTTAACGATCCGCGGGCGCGATTATTAGTGATAATATTGTTTTGGCACATGTACGTCCTTGGCGTGGTCAGACCGTATTGCCGAAAATGTTATACGAGGGGGGCCCACGGGTGCCCCATTGTTATTGCAGTGTGATACACACACAGATGTGCCAAGGACAAGCGTCGGTTGCTAAAAAACCGTGCCCAACAACCTAATTCGGGCCCCATTTCGTCACACCACCGCCGCAATATATGACAGCGCAACGAATTTTCTATGTATATTATCCGAAATGATTATTGCAATCTACATAATATGTAGGTGTAATTTTTTTATATCTAAAATACCTATCAAAAAACGTGCGTCGAGTTAGTAAGTACTAAGCTTTCAGCAACTATACATCTAAAACGAGCCCTCGCGCCGGCCGTACTCTACCTAGATCATACCGCCAGACGTCAGAGTCTCATCGGTATAATCACTAAACAATTTTTCTTGACGAAAGCGAACATTTTATAATCGATTGATAATATAATTATTAATTATAATACACAGTGATTTGCGTTGCTTTAACAATTAAGTTATTAATTATTAGAATGAAAATACATTGCATGTACCTACTAGCGTAGCTTTGTAGGTACACAGTAAATACATTTTGTAAAAATAAATAAAAAAGATTCAAATACAATTTTAATATTTGAAAGTATTTTCAATCACTCACTTTTTAATTTAAAAATTGGCTTTTACTGATAAAATCTAATGGTAGGTACCAACTTTATTACTCTATTTTAATATTAGTAGGTAGTATGAGTAATAACCACCTTATATGTGTTTTTAAAGTTGTTTAACATCTTAACCTAATGGTTTCTGAAAATTATAATACAAATTTATATGGAAGACAAATATATTTATTTTTAAGATATTTCAATTTTTATACAAGTATGTAAAATATTACAATTTAAAAATGCTCATGCATTATATAGAGAAATTGATCTATCGTATAAATATTCGTACAATCACAGATAGGAAATGTTCTTAACTTCAAGTTTGACTATAGGTAATTTTAATATTAAAGCTAACAACACAATATTGGTTCTGCTGAACGTAAATTTGGTATATCACGCGTAGGTCAGAGAAAGAAAACAAATAGTGTGCTGACATCCTCTTATGCAATTCATTTTAATGAAAATAGTATAATATAACGTTTAACATTAAAGTTATAAAATCACAATCGTGATATATGGTTCGTATTGAATAAATAATATTTCTGTTTGAAAAACAGTTAAAAATTCCAATATTAATTTATATTTTTTTATTTATATATAATTTTGAGTTCTTTTTTTACTTCCTAACTTATATAGCACTTAAATTTTAATATTTTATGAAATGTATGTACATGTTATTAGATTTTTATTAAAGATTACCTTTGACTGACAGAGTGATATACTTACATTGTAGAAATAAAATTTAACAAAATATGTACAATCGAAAAAAATACGCTATTCTAATTGAATTATAAGATTAATTGCGATAGTACGGACCATAAAGTAATATTTAAATTTTACCTGAATTACCTAATGTTAAAATACAAATAAAAAAACTAAACCAGCCCTACATGGAATAAAAATGTTATACCAACTGATAAACTTGCCCAAACATACTCAACATTACAAACTAAATGCTCACTACTACTATACTATAATTGTATATATATGTACCTAATGTAAAATATACTTATATACATCAGTAATAAGGTCACTTTAAACATGTCATAAGGTGCTGTCTAGTGTGGGCCACATCTTCAACCAAAATTAAAAAACTTAAGACAATACAATATATATGTCTCATATGATAGCTTTAAAAGACTCTAGGTTCATACGTAACAACCAGCTACGCAGTACTCAACCACACAGGAATACCGTTCTTACTCTCTTAGACATTTAGATCAAAGACCAACTCTTTTAAGGTTTGATTGAAGAAAAAAACAGCTCATTGATACTATGCCAGCAACCACCCTCAACACATCCTGACTTCTGCTTCATCGTCATCATCGTCAACTTAATTTTGTATAGTTTTATATATTTATATCATATTTTATTACAATACATTTTCTCTTTTAGATTCTGAGCGGAGCGATAGTGATTTTACAACGATGTGTGTGCATTTTTTTTGTGTGTCTGTAATCACTATTTTTGGGACATTAAAAATGCTTTGATTTTCGTTAACAGCATCTTTTCTGGTAGGAAAGTGAATTCAGTTGGTACTTTGGAGGTCAAAAATAAAAGACTAATTAGTTTTAGCTCAGTTTTTTGTATACAATGATTATTGAATTCAAATTTGACACATCCATTAACATTAACACAGTGAATTTCTAAGCACCTAATGTACATTTGAACGGTGTCGACTATGGCTGCGCCGCGCGCTAAAAAGCCGGTAGGCCTCGAAGCGCCCTTAGAGAATTACCCAAATTAAAAAAAAAATTTGATTTAAAGTTACATTATAAAAACATTAATTAATTTATATTGATATAATTAAATTAGTATTTATGTGATATAGAAAAATGGCATCACTGCCGGTATATCTTATATTTAAAAATAATGAACTTATAAATATAATGTCCAATATTAATACAAAAATATTAGTTATATAAAATATCAGTAGGCTAAAAATAAAAACATTGTTATGAACTAATTATTTATTTGAACAGAAAGGTATTAATTAGTTTTATGATAAATTGTAAGTATATTATATTTTTAAGAAAGGAAAATTACAAATACACATAAGCAGTAGGTTACCCCTCTACAGCACAGGTAATTGAATACGAAAACGATTTTGAGAGAAGATAAATCCGCCAATATTATACGAGGTATATTTTATGATGTACTATAGTATTACTACTATAAAAATAATAAATTATTATAAATAAACATATAAATACATTATACCTAAGTATATAAAAAAAGGTCAAACAAAGTACCAAAAGTATTAACTAAATTCATTTAACTACCAGAAAAGATATTTACATTGAAAATCAGAGACTTTTTCAACTATAAATGGTGTACACAAACACACACACATCATTGTAAA
>NW_021765202.1:0-1430 GCF_005508785.2 Acyrthosiphon pisum
TACGTACCTGTCTACCTACATCTATATTCAAATCCACCTACAAACTACGTATTTTATTAAACTGAAACTATTGAATTCCTTGATTGATAGACAAAATTGATTGCATAAATTGCAGGCTAAGAGCCCGTATTACAATAGTTGAACTCCGGTTAAACTACCGAATTCGGCCGGTAAAATCAGTGGTTCAAGCGTTACTGAGGTTTAAACTATGATTGTAAAACGGGCCCTTAGTCGTTTAGTGTAGGAACCTTACCTACCTATATTATGTATAGGTGGTATAACATATTATATAAGTAATGGATTTGTTTAGGGCGAAGGGGGGTTAGCCAAAATATGTAATAAGTTAAAATAATAATTATGACTAAGTATAGTAATATTTTTTCAAAATCTCATTTCAAAAGATCATATCAATTAGCAAAACGCGTTATTGGTATAAAAATACGGTGAATCACCCGGTATTTAAGGTAGTTTGACATTTTAAACATTTTGATTCAATTATAATTAGAAATATACATAAGAAGACGTATACATACAATAATGTTTACATACATACATCCATAATATTGCAGTATACAACAAGTTATTAGCGCTTAAAATATGAAGTTATAAGTCTTTGTTTTTTTTGGTTTGAAATAATTTTCCTTACTTCACCTCTAATTTTTCTTAAGGCGCCCGGTGCCAATGTGATTTTGACCTCAAAAACATGGTTCACGGGAATAATGATCCTGCCCTGTAGAGTTAACCAAATTTGATAATTTTTTTTTTTATTAATAGAGGAGAATATTCTACAGCCCGCATCCTTTTTTCGATATTTTCATCTCAAACTTAATTTTTAAGTCTTTAAAAAAAAGACAATTTTTAGCTTTTTTTATAAATTATTTTATACTATTATTTAAAATAAAATACAAAATCAGAGATCGATGCGGGCTGTAGGAAGTCTTCTTCTTTCAGATAAAAAAATAGTCATCAAAATCCGACAATTCTATAAAGCTTGAGAGTTATTCCCGTAAAGTAATTTTTTTTCGATATAATACACCCTATCAACCACCCCTAAATAGTTATCGGGTATAGTAGATTAGTGGAAAAGTCTTATAATTGAGGTAGTAACTAAAATATAAAATTCAATTTTCAAATTTTATAGAATTGTGGAAAATTTGAAAAACTGGCACCGGGACCCTTAAGCCAATATAATAGTCGATGTACAATATTGCTTATCTTCATATTATTATCGTCAAAAATGTCATTAATACGATTGTCGATATCGAGTATTATGTAGTATAAAATGTTCGATTATAACTACATATATATCTACGGTCCATACTTATTTTTAAATTTTCGGTGTGTTTTTTTAGAGTGAGCACGGTTAATCGAGGTTCTACTGTATATATATATATATGAATTTATGTTTTTGAATTTTTTTATATTTGCTC
>NW_021765203.1:0-910 GCF_005508785.2 Acyrthosiphon pisum
TACATTTCGTTAATATTACATCGCGCTATTAGATCGTGACAGTGTGTAATATGGTGGTCCATGTCACACACTAATCCATGTGCCTCTAATAAATTTAACATTCTGCCATTTTTATTAATTTTTCCTATGTAACCTGAATATAAAACCTCCTTAGTTTCTATGTTAGTTAGTTTTAAATTAAATTCATTATTATTCTTATCACTATACGCGGTTATATTTAAGTATGCTATTATCCCTTGTAATCTTAATCTTTTAATTATTGTTAGGTCCATCGATCCGTTCCAAAATATTATTATTGGTTCCCTATTGTCTATGTGCAAGTATCTTTGCAGGCAAACAGTTGTCAAGGTTGACACCCCCTGATGGTTAATACTTCCATACAATTGGTCCAACAATGGTGCGGTCAAGCTTGGCTTATCCCTGAATACCCTTTTGATACTTTGCACGACCTTGCTTAGATCACGGCGCCGGAACCTCCTTAGCTTATTGTCCTGTGTCAACACAAGAGGGCTCCCTTCCAGTTTTTCTGGTTTATATTTGTTTAAGCTGTTTGATGTGGCGCCGGATACCAATAATATTTCGGTTTTGTTCATCATAGTGAACTCGAAATCCACTATGAAGAAACGGATCTGTGAACTAGAAATAAAAACACTCATAACATTATAATTATTTAAATTCTTTATATATGTATATTATTATTATTATATTTTTTTTTCTGTTTGTTTTTTTTTTTTTTTTTATTCTTCGAATAAGTGATTTACCCGAAATAATCCGTCGAGCAATAACATCTTGTAGTATCTCCCCCACTTCTACACACACCGACCTCTCTGCGTTCGGTTGATTTATTATCGCGTGTATAAACGCCGTAACAGGTATCATTTGCCCTGTTTATATGTACGGGGTTCAACGG
>NW_021765204.1:0-1138 GCF_005508785.2 Acyrthosiphon pisum
AACATTAAGCAATCTCCAATCAAAACCCCAATCAAAACTGATAAGAGTCACAATATGTTCTGGACCTATGTCCACACTTCCTGACTGCATTGAAGGAGAAACCTGTGAAACAATATAGATTCCTTGAAGTCCTTTAACTTTGTGTATATCTGCAAATGGTTCAGCCCACAAATCACTGAAACATAACATTAATAATTACTTCTTAGAGAAATAATCTCTTGAGTATTAAATATTAAAATAAACTATAAAGAGGATCGCAACACGCATATTTTTAGCTGTAGACCAATTGGTGATAAATTACACATACTTCGAAAAGTCCGATTTTAATTTGTTATACATTTATTTATTTATGTTGTATATCAACGGGTATATACCCTTTTACAAATTATATAAAGGAAACATATCAGATAAAAACTAAAAACTAAATAAGTGTAGTAAAATCTAATAAAAACAGATAAAATAATATAAAAATAACTCTGAATTAAAAGTAATAAAAATATAAAATTATAAAATAAATCTGAATTACGTGTAATTAGGTATGGAATTCGAAAGCTGATTTCAGACAACAATTCGGGACACACAATATTGTAATTAATAAGATCATAGACAAACATAATATCAGTTAATTTCTGTCTAAGTGAAAGAGAAACAAGGCCAATATAATCTTGAGTAAGATGGACAGAGTCCCGAGATAATGGAATATTTGACAAGTATGAAATTCTTTTTAAAAATTTATATTGTACATTACCTAAATCATTTATATATGTCAAGTATTTGCATGACCAGATTACGGAGCCGAAATCAAGATTGGATCTAACTAAAGATGTATACAAGGTTTTTAAGCATAACGGAATTTTAAAATCTTTAGTATTTCTATTAATAAAGCCTAACATCCTAAACAATTTATTAATTATCATATTATGGTTCGTTTTAAAAGAAAGATCACTTTCAAAATAAATACCAAAGATCTTTGATTACATTTACTCTAGTGAGAGAACACATTTCAATATTATAGTTAAAAAAGATAGGATTTTTTTTTACGTGTAAATGTTATCGTATGACATTTATCAATATTTAACGGTAATAAATTTAATTTACTCCATAATTGAAATTTATTAAGATTATACTGAAGAGATTC
>NW_021765205.1:0-5799 GCF_005508785.2 Acyrthosiphon pisum
CGTTTCAAATAAATAATATTAAATGTTCGTCATTATATACTTAAGTCAAAGTTATGATGTTTAGAACTTATTATAATTAAGTATTTTACTTAAAATATTATTAGTAGGTACATGCCCGTAATAATGTTTTTATTTTGACTGTAAATAAATAAATCACATAAAAAAATTTAAACGAATGTATGCAAAAATGTATTTATGTTAATTTAATCAAATTCTATTGCGTGATTATTAATGAGAGTAAGACAATGCAATGAATTTGTTAAATTTGAATTCAAGATAAATCATTGCACATGAAAAACGATTCTGACCGGGAACATTGTTAGTCTCTGTTCTTAAGGATTTTTAAAAACTACTAAAATTTCTATAGTTATTAATTTTTCTATTAGTGTATTGAATAGATTTTATCAAAAAAATGGTTTTCCACTGTTTTTTTTGTTAGTTTTCACTAATTTACTACCGGTACTTATGTTTTTGTTTTTAGTGTTGATTCTAACACCATTTGCTACCGAAAGCCACTCTCAAAGTTGAAGATTAAAACATATATGTTTTGCTTCAAACCATGAAAAAATAATTAAAACTTCTTCATTGTAAAACCAATTATACATACAAAATTCTGTGTTAAATATACGTTAAATTAATGTTAATTATGTCCAGCGAAAGAGAGCTTAATCCTAATAAATATTAGGAAAAATTATTATATTATAATAATTAAAATAAAATAAAAAACATAATTTGACTCACACTATAATAAAATTCATTCCTAAATTACAAATTAAAAATTATTTTCAGTAAGTCAATAAATATATAAAAACTATTATATGCTGTAAATAAATTCATGTCTCATGTAAAATATGACCATTTTCTTTTTATCCTTTAAGTGTACCTGGTCTTGACTGAAGATTTTTTTTAGAACTTTAGTGTGTCAACATAATAAATATTTAAATATATATCTATATCAGTATATCACATTGAGATATAAATTATACAGCTATGATATATTTTTATTATACTGGATTTTGAGATAATTTCATTGTATTTTAAATATTTTCTAAAAAAAAATAATGCATTGATAAAATTGTACCTAATAACAATCAATATTATTGATTTACATATCTCACTAAATGTATTAATTTTATAATATACACACTGTTAAACTGCTTACACTTTTGATGTTGAACACTTTATGATTGTAATAGATAGTTTACCATTTTTAATACGAATATATAGTATTATATTATAACTATATGGCAGAGCTATAACCATGAAATATGTATGTTATCAACAAACATGTTATATTTCAGCATCAACAAAAACCCTGAACAATCTCAAAATAATTCTTCGTGAACTTATCAGTTTCTTATGCTCTTTCTAACCTTGCTCTCATTCAAATAAATCTGAACTTTGAAGACTATCGATAAATTCACAGATAAGAAAACTTTACTTCGGTACAATCTACTTTATGCGTTATGCAGTATAAATAAACGGTTACTACCGTTTTCCCAATTTGCTTTCTAACATTATTATTTAGTTCATATTTTGTTTGTATTGCTAAAATAAGGTTTGTATGTCTCAAAAGTATTATTTTAACACTCGAAAACGCGTAATGATTTTATTTTTCTATTCAGTCAACATAAACAATCAATATAAGTATAAAGTTTAGTTAACATGTGTTTTCAAAAATACCATTCGGTCTAAAAACAACGTCAATAGTTTTTTAATTCAGTTTCCATTGTATAATGCAAATAAAAACTGTTGTCCCGTGCACGGTGTTGTTATATTAATTAAATATTTGTTCAGAAATCGTAAAACGTGTACCTGCAGCTTACTCATCATGTTTCATGTTTGCATACCTATTACCTATCCTAAGGCCCTAAGATTAATGTATAATTAATTTTGATCGTTTTTATACAGACGATATTATCAATATATAACCGGGTGCTCATGAATTGCCACCCATGAGTTTCTTTTTAAAAGGGTTACTAAAATTAGCTCCCAATCTCAAAAATATAATTTACTCGAATTACCTCCTATTTCAGGTAGTCTTGTAACCCTCTTGTACTGGAATCGCCTCCGATAGCCATAATTAATCGATTTCTAAACTTACATTATAGGAAATATTAATAACCTCAATTTATTAAAGTTAGTATATAATCACAATTAACATTTCAAGTTCGAGTGAATTCATCCGAGTGAAAAAAAGGTCACCTGCCTAAATTTGGGAGGCAATTCAAGTGTCACTATAAAATCATGTCAGATTGAATATGGCTTTTGACTTACAAACCTATGACTCGCGTTTAATGGTACATAGTAGCTTAAGAGAAACACGAACGTATATGCCGTAACGAGTTAATTTCCAGAATTATTTTCATGACTAGGTAAAAAAAAAAAATCATCAGAAAAAAGTAGGTATTTTGAAATTACTCTTGTGTGTGTATAGAGAGCCGCAAACAAACAGAACCAATAGATAGATTAGTCGAAATTTAATTTAGTCCTCGTGCGTTACGATGAACCTTTATTAGTTTTTCAAGTGCCGTGTTCTGTTGTTTTGGTTTCTACGGTTGATTTTTTTCTTTGAAAAAGCTTAGAACAACAAATTGTTCTGATTACGGTTTCATTGGGTTTAAATTACCAGTAAAAGTTTTAAGAGTCGAACTGGTATATATTTTATTATATAGGTAGGTATATAGATATACAATTCTGACAAATTCCCGCAAGTTGAATGCAATCGATTTTCAGGTTTTTTTTCTATCTTTACCAGCTACGGTATAATAATACGTATGTTTTATATAAATGTGTATGATATATATTGTATAACAATTTCCCCTTCTTTTTATATTCGAAAATAATGCGAACCGAACCTTGTGGATATCGCTTTTAAAAGCTTGTCGTGTTCGGTCGACAGTGATAAATGAGCTTGCGGTGTTAACATAGGCAGAGCGAGCGAAGAAAAAACCTTACAAAACCTCAGTGTTAAAAGTATAGTCAGACATTGAAATCGAGTTGATGATGGGATGAAGTAGTTATATACATTATATACATGAAAAAAAATTTTAATGAAATTATATACTATTTTGACGAACTTAAAAAAAAGCAATTTCAAAATGTTATTAAAAAAATATAATAAAATTGATATGATGCCTTAGACATACATATATTGAAAATTCTGATTTCATAACATTTTGTTTTTACTTATTTATTAAATAGTCGTTGAATATCAGTGAGCTTATAAACACTACTTTTTAAGATCTAAAATATAATTATCTGGCTTATCGAGTCATAAATTATAAATATTTGTAACTCAGTTATTTCCATTATTTTTTATGAAATTATAAAATAACTATAGTGTTATTTCATTTCAACCATAAATAAGTATATTAGCTGTAGAGGCCACAGATTTTTATAATAATATTATGTGAAAACAAAAATATCTATAATATATATCATAGCTGTTTGTTATTACTTATTACAATTAATAAGTATTATTCTAATGCCGGTGGACTATAATTTTATAAAGTTTTTGATTATAACCATATAGTTTGAGGCATAAGTCTTCCTTAAAAATTTAGCATAATAAAGTAAAGAACGTTCTAAGTATTCTGAATAATGAATTGTATATTCTTACGAAATTTATTTTAAAAACACTCATCCGTAAAACCATCGATATGTTTTCACGAGAACAATACAATATATAAACATCCGCACTATTGTCCACCGATGATGCAATACAATGTACAATACTACAATATTACAATAACAATAACCTAATCATATTACATACACGATGTAACCTATCAATACATATTTTTTTTAACAAACGTACCTAATATTAAATCTTTTCGTCACCCCTGCGTGTGAATATGTTCTCTTATTTTAAATTGTATCGAAATGAAATTCTACATCATTACAATGTGTTACGATAAACATATGAGTTAGATTTATATACTTGACCGTTGTTTCCTTGACTAATTGTTTTGTGAAAAGGCAAAATCACAACCACTGATCAGTGCTAGCAGGGCTGTATAGCAGTGTTACTATTGTTTTCAAATCTATTGTCTGTTTTAGTATTAGTATACATAGCGTGGCATTCAAAATCGGTCCTCTGCAGCTTAAAAATGGGGTGATCTGCGTGGCAAATTGCCACAAACCATTATTCAATTATACAAACATTCCACGCCACATTCCAAATACATTATTTTTAACAATTTTACACGCAAATAAAATCTAGTTTAATTTTCGTGCATATTTATTATAAAAAACATTATTACAATGATTTTTCTTCCATATTATAATTACACATTTTATTTTTGTTATTTAATACATTTCTGGGTATACCTTACATACATTATAATCTCAATACAAATATGGGTTTAAAAAATTTAATTTACTTATCTTGATTACCTACGAACAAATATTTGCATTTTTAAAAAAATATTTTGTATTGAAAAATGATTTTAATAGAACACATTTAGTTTATTTGAAATGCCTGCGCGTTCTATAACCTTATAGGCAGTGGTGTATTGGTACGGGTACGCGGGTATACGCCGTATACCCATCAGAAGATTTTCGATTTTCGGCGTATACCCAAGGTAAAATCTTATTTTACGGGTATACGCTTTCAAAATAACCAGAAAACCAAATAAGATTTAAAATTTATTTAATAATTCATATAGGAAAAAAACGTTAAAATAACGAATTATATGTATTAATGAATTACTTATCAATTGAGGTAGGTATTGAATATAAGTTATATAACAATATGCGACGTATTTAATGTATTTTAAGACTTTAAGTTCAATTTAGTAAACCCAATATTGAATACAAAAAATCTATGTGGAAAATTCTATAGATTGTACCTATAATAATAATGTTATTATTATTTTAATTTTTTTGACATTCGAGTTGATTTTGTTTTATTTTCTATTGTTACATTATAAAAAAATTAATAAAATAATGTTAAAAACTATGTACTAATTGAACTGCAATAATGATATATAATATATACGATGATATAATTTGATCGTTTAGGTTACGTACATATTTTATTGGTGCGTATACCCATAAATATATTTACCAATACACCACTGCTTATAGGCTAGGCATTTTTATAGGTTATTTTAGGTATTTTCATAATTCAATGTAATGTTTTACACACTTTATGTATCGATTAGTTACTTGTTAGTGGTAAATTACATTAAACCGCTCTAAATAATCACTTTTCAATAACAATGTACCAACTTTTACTGAGAAAAAGTTATAAACTAAGTATATGTACAGTGTACACACGTAAATTAAACATCGAAAAACATTTTAACGTACGGTAAATAAAATCAGTAAATAAGTGAATTTAAATTGCAAGTTTTTATTATTAATACTATTTTAAATATCAGTTTAAGCCAGCAATGAATCAATAACTAAATAATAAAAAAAACTGCTTATAAATAACACACTAAAAAAAAATAATTAAAACTACACAAAATGTGCCGCAGCACATTTTCTACCATGGAAGGTTGAAATTCACCTATATTCTTTATGTAAATTTACACAAGAATACTAATTGAAATTTACTCACTTTTACGAGTAAATATATATTATCTCCCTTTATTTTGATGTGCATTTTAATTAAATTACATTTTACCAATATTGTATACCAATTTAGATTTAGCAACACATTTCCGTTTATCTTGCTAAATGTTTAACACTACCTATCAAAACGATTGTATAAAAATTAGTTCACATAGTGCATAACTGCTTCTTTGTTTGGTTATATTTTTATAGGCGCATTCCTCAATTCCTCATTCT
>NW_021765206.1:0-1722 GCF_005508785.2 Acyrthosiphon pisum
TTTTTACAACATTGGATATTCACTCGATTTCTCACTGATATGCGATTTCCTTATTTTGTTGTAATTCAAAAACGAATAACTGAAGATACATGAAAATTTCACTGAATATTCATATTAGCATTTCCTATACACTGTACAATTTTGAAAATATTTTGACTCTTTTTGAGCTGTTTACGGACATTTTCAGTTTTAAATTTTTTTAGTTTTTTTTCTATAAATATCAATAAAGTTTTATCTGTTGGGCCAAAAAGAGTAAAAATGTAATACAAGGCTCCTGGTATATTGTTACAATAGCAAGTGAAAAATATTAAAAATACATAGGCACAATTTTTTTTTTTATAAGCATTTAAAGATTGAATATTGACAAAATTTATTAAAATATCGAAAATTATCAATTATTGTAATTAATAAATTATAAAATGTTCAATTTTTATAGCTAAGAATTGAACATTTAAAACAAGATTCCATGTAAATAGTTAATTCTGTTACCAAAAAAACCTAAAAAATACACAAGCACAGTTTGTTTTTATGGTCATTTTAATTTCAAATTTGGACGAAATTACATATTAAAAAACCTAGAGTAACTATTTTAGTTATCTTGTTGTGATTGTATAATATTATTCTTGGGTATACTTGAAACTTCTAAAGTATACTATTATATTTCTATGATAGTATCACGGTTTGTTGTTGATGTATAACGCGTTATAAGTACCTAATGGATATTGCGATATGATTAATTTGGAATTTATTATAGGTACCTATTATAGGTCATTTTTTTTTAATACCATAGATAAGTATATAATATGTCTTATACCTAGACTGACATAGTAGACATACGGTGTATAAATTAATCTTATTTGCAGTAGGTAGTTATTTAGGTATAAAATTTAATAATTATTAATAATGGTCTCAAACATGGTTGAAAGCCTGCCTTAAAAAAACAATAGTCAGTGGCTTATACCCCCCCCCCCCCCCAGTTCTGCCACTGGGTTGAAGGCATAATATTATTATGTGAAATTTTAAATTCCCGTCGGTGGACGGTGCAACGGTGGCGGCGAGATTGCCCGGCGGCGAGACGGTGGCGGCGAGATGTCCGTCGGCGAAACGGTGGCGGCGAGAACGCTCGGCGGCGAGTCGGGTGGCGGCGAGAACGCTTGGCGGCGAAACGGTGGCGGCGAGACGGTGGCGGCGAAACGGTGGCGGCGAGAAGAGTAGGTTCGCTATTTATGACTGCAATTCCGACCCAAACATTGCCAGTATCAAGTGTTCATAAAACATCACCCAAAAAAAGACCTAGTCCTAAGAACAGAAAAAAAAGTGACATATATTCTACACAAAAAGCAGAAGTGGTTAATCTATTATTTTGTAATATGTATATATATTTTTCCCTAATCATTTTCTTACTAATTTGTTTTAGTGTCAGGCAGCTTTAGATTATGACAGCCCTGTAACACAGAACAACTGTAATACAACTGTAATACAGGATCACGAAGAACCAGATTTTGAAAACTGTAATACTGACAATGGTGAAAGTGTTATGAATGTTGTAAATCAGTTATACAAAGAAGTTGATTGTAATAGAGAATTTATGGATTCAGCAACTCAAGTTACTGTTGAAGATATTGAAATTCCATTTATCACGTTAATAAATTCTCCTAAAAAACTAAGTACAATGACCGGAATACCTACATTTCAACTTTTAGAAAAAAATTATTGAAATTT
>NW_021765207.1:0-4062 GCF_005508785.2 Acyrthosiphon pisum
AATTCATAATATCTTTGTCATTGCTTATTAGTATTACTTATTACTTAATAGTACATATTAGTAAATTCGTAGGTTCCAAATTATTGTAAGATAGGTAGAAAAGTAGGACCTTTTAAATAATAGATGACAGATGTGTGAAAAATGTTTAATGTTTAGAAATACGCAAAAAATGTAATTTATAAAATATACCTATATGGTACTATGGTAGCAGTATAACGTAAAATAATATATTCAATTAATTAACCTACTAAAAAATAATATTTAGATATTTCGGTAATATTCGTTTAGGTTACAGTTATAAACTAGATATTATTTACTGTATTAAATATATTTTTATAAAGTAAGTATTTAATAATGCAATAAATACAAGCCGAATAGGTACGCCGTACGCGCGAATATCAAAAATATTACTGCAGCAATTTGGCATAATATACGACGTGTGTGCATTGTATTTACACGATCCGTTATAGACGAAGGTTGAGAAAATAATAAACATCGCTCCCGAATGAGCACAATTGTCGGCCGGCAGCCGACAATGTGTAGTGGGCGCGGCTTAAACGTCGCGTGCTTGCGGATCACGAAAACACCTAACAGCGCATTCTCTTGGTCGTTGCTCGGTTTCGTTTGCCTGTGTAGCGTCCTCTTAATGACATAATGTACTTGAACGATTTAATGTAACTAGTAAGAAACTTCAAGAAGTAAAAATTGATTTGAAAGCTGTTTTATCGTTATATAACTCCTTAATCAAGTACTCAGAAGAAATTTAAGAAATAATTTTGATTTGTATGAGAAAAAAGGATTTGCAAAATGTGGAATTAAAGAGTATAAAGACATATCGAGTAGAAAGAAAAAAAGAAAATTGGCTTTTGGAGAAACTCGAGACGCTGAAGCAAAATTAACTCCAAGAGACAAATTTAGAAGTCAAATATATATATCAATCATGGATTCTCTTATTTTTGAATTGAATAAAAGGATGAGCGCTTATGAAGAGATTAATAAAAAATTTTCTTTTTTTTTTTCGGCTTCAAATGTTAAGTATCACAGAAGTTCGAAAACAAGGAGATTATTTGAGGAAGTGTTATCCTAACGATTTACCTGTTACATTTCCAAATGAATGTGTTCATTTTAGAAGCTATTTACTAACGAAGTCAAATAAAGAAAATATACCTAAAACTGCTTTAGAAATGTGTAAAATGATACATGATGATGACATTCAATATATTTATCCTTACGTCAACATAGCACTCAGAATGTTCTTATGTTGTCCAGCATCTAATTGTTCATCAGAGAGATCCTTTAGTGCTCTAAAGAGAGTTAAAACATATCTAAGGTCTAGGATGACTGATGATCGGCTCAATAACTTGGCGATACTTCATATAGAGTCAGAAATAATAACTCAAATACAATATGATGAGATTATACAAGATTTCAGTGAGAAAAAATCGAGGCGTAAATTATAATGTTAATATATTATAAAATTATGTTATTTGTATAAAATGTATGGTCAGATTGTCAATAAAATTTTTTAAATAAGTATTTACATTTTTTTTTGAGACGGAGGGGGTATGTAGGGGCGCCTATAAAATGTTACCTGGGGCGTCAAAACTGTAAATACGTCTCTGAATATGTTCCTACAACAACATTGACGAATAATTAATGTAGTTGAAGAATAACAAAAACTTTTAATTGGCCATAGTGGAACAATATCAGTCTTGGGAGAGGGAATGGAAAATACCTAGTAATTCAGTGTCTTATGATAAGATGGGGTTTCCATTTGGTCGTGAAAACCTCATATCATCAGTCAAAAGACTTGTAGATTATTAGTTTAATCAGTTGAATGATTTGGTTTACAAAAACTTACATGATTTGAGTTATGAAGGTTTGAATGCGATTGTTGTAACTTTTAATTGGCATATTAAGTTTTTTCAATGGTTTTAACTCTTTGTAGACACTTATTTTACCTAGAAACAATAAACTATTGTATAACATAAATATTACAGAATACGCAAGCAGATTAGTAGCCAAAAATGATGTGCAACTTACGAAAATTTGAGGTGAACTGTTTAAATTTGTAAGTTGTATACTGCATACGATTGTGAACAATGAACATATTGTAAAAAACCTAGTAAAAAAGTAAAACAATTAAATAATTAATAAATTAAATAAAAAATATCAAAATATTAACAAATAATTATCATTTACATTTGAATTGAACATAACCTCAATTATTAATATGATTGTTTGCTGATATTTGAAGTGGTAACCTTCTACAACATGAACCGTGGTTACACTAATTAATAATTCATTATCAAATTTAAAATTTATGATTTGATAAAGCAAATTTAATATGGTTAGGGCACACGGTCGGGAGTACTAACTTCGAAAATTAAATTCTCAAAACTGGTCAAAGTGTTCCCTTAGATATTTGCGCACGTCATTAAACGTCTCCTCCTCTTTATTTTGATGTATGTTTCAAGGCGGGCGCTCTGCCGGATCACGTTCAAATACCTTTCCCAAAGTATACGGCTCACCGGATGACTGTCTACCGGGCACTTCGAAAATTAACACGTTCAAATATTTCCACTTTTTGCTTGGGGGTGGGGGGCTGAATATATTAAAGGCGAGCAGATTATTGCAATATAGATATTAAAATTGTATGTCCTCGGTTTCTGGGTGGCTACGGCTAAGTTTGTACCAATTTGTGCCTATGATTATATTATAGTTTATCGAAATATACTATATTATATTATATTATATTATTTCATATTAAATCATATTATATTAAACTATAGTATACTATGTTATGTCATATTATGTTATATCAAATTATATTATATTATATTATATTATTTTATATTAAATCATATTATAATATGTTATATTAAATTATATTATATTATATTATTTCATATTAAATCATATCATATTAAACTATAGTATACTATGTTATGTCATATTATATTAAACTATATTAAATTATACTATATCATATTATGTTATATTAAATTATATTATATTATATTATATTAAATCATATTATAATATGTTATATTAAATTATATTATATTATACTATATTATATTATATTGTATTATATCAAACTATATTATATTATATTTTACATTTTTAAATTTGCGTTTTTAACACGCTGTAGTGGTAGCACTGTAGTACATAGCAATTATTGTATACAATCATTATATTGTAGTATTTTGGAATTAGTAAATGTTAAGGGTTTGGGAGGCACTGGGCCTGTTATCTATTGCAGTTTGATTATTGCTAATGTAATCCTCGTAGAAAGTTGGTGACGACCAAAGCCGTTGAAGGCAAAAAACTGAGTGATGAGAGGCCGATCCGGCTTGGCCTGCGACGGAGATTCTTGGTCTTGTTGAGTAGTGGGGTAGGTCAGTGTCGTATAATAGAGGGAATTGTACAATAATCGGACTTGGTGACAGCTTGCTCTGCTGGTGTCGTGCGGCGGGACCCGACGTAGGCGCCGACGGCATCGACGCCCGTGAGCAACGACGTGTAGGTACCGGTCACTGCGGGTTGTGGCGGTCGGGGGACAGTAGTTACCATTGACCTATTATAAATGGACTGAGCGTTTCCTATCTTTCGTGTGTAACAATCTTGGGCATAGAATGAGATAGAGCTAGTACTCCTATTTGGAAGAAAGGAAAAAGTTATTTCTTTTGTTCCATGAAAAAATACAACTTGTTGATCTTCATAAATTGTTTATTATTTACAACTCTACTGATAATGAAAGTTTACAGCTTTCGAAGTACAAATTATAAATGTATAATATACTATATAATATTATAATAATGTATTAAAGTAAGGAAAGTGTAGATATTATTTTATTTAATTTATTTAATGAATGCATAATTTTTGAACAATTTTATTGGTGTTTAAAATGTATAATCTTTGTAAGCGCTGAACGAATTCTTTGCTGAGGTTGCGATTGATTTTTATTGTAATGATGAATACGGATTTTGAAGTAGTATAAAAGAATATTTTTTATTAGCTGAAGTAAGTGGTTATGTAGAGGAGACTGGATTTAATATG
>NW_021765209.1:0-1151 GCF_005508785.2 Acyrthosiphon pisum
AGGCCGTAGATTTTCCAATGGCTCATCAAAACATTGAGACTGACATTCGATAATATTCGAAAAATTTTTCAGGGTAACGTCTTATATTCTCAAAAAAATTTTTAATTGTTCGCTCTTTTCTCGATCATTATTCATTGGATGCACCCAGTACCTCCATTCTACAGGTTCGTCTAACAAACCGAATGCCTCAGCTACAGGAATAACTTTAACCTTTTGCCGGTTCATTCTTAAATATAACTTTCAAGTTATATTAGTATATTACCTATGATTTTTACTATAATATAATATAAACTAATATATTGTAAAAGTATAAAGCCTACGAAATTAAAAAATAATATAACAAATATTACTTGTAAAATAATATCGAATTGTTTTGATTTAAAATTATGTATAGTGTCTAAATAATATGAATATCGCTCTATACGTATTAATTAATTAGGTATGATTAAATTAAATGTTTTTACTGTTGAGTATCAAATGAATCATACTTCTGTTCTATACGACTGTTTGAACTGTTGTGGTTCATGAAAATATGAAAAAATTGGTGGGAGACGGCTGTTTTGGCAGGAACAGAACCGCATAGTGTGGCATAGTGAATACCGCCCGGTCAAAACGCATGCGATTTACCCGGACCCGCTAAAACACAGTGTGGCTAGGCCCTTAAACGCAAACTCAAACTGTCAGATGGTTGTTCCAACACGTTATCGACCAGTTTATGACTGGTTATTGACAGTCCAAACGATCCGCGGATTCCTGACCGGACTGGGAGTTCGAGACACAGTAATTATACAATCTCTTATCTCTTATCTATTAAGCTTTGGTAAGTTTATTGTGGACAGTCAGAAATGCGTTCCAATAGTGGTCAAAATCCATGATCAGTCCACGGTAGCGCATGCGCCGTAAATCAATCATGGATCAGTCGGCAACTAGTCACTAATTCTCTGTTGGAACAAACCTAATATTATTATTTACTAATTTATAATATAATTTATTTGATACTTACAGCTTAATATGGATGTATATTATTTTATATTCAGAGTGATTCTTAAGATTATTTGATATCTCATTATTTTAAAATTTTTATTAGATAGGTACATTTTTTTCCATACGCGTGCTATTACTTATTAAAATAATATAACATAGAACGCTGT
>NW_021765209.1:2980-9951 GCF_005508785.2 Acyrthosiphon pisum
CACCCTTATTTTGTGTTTTTTTTTTTTTTTTAAATTTATGTAGTTAAGTACACAGAAAACGATGGTGAAGTCAGAATTTGGGGCTTGGACTTAGTTTCGAAGTTATAACACTTCAGGCACTTCAGGCCGTCGTGGCCCAGTGGTGGTATGATGACTATGCCATAAAAGGTGAACCGAGCTCGAACTCGGGTCTAGGTACATAGTATTTTGCACTATTTACGTTGTATCAATGGTACAATTGATGACCTGGTAGACAACTTACTTTATGTTGTGTAATTGTGCTTTTACACAGCAAATAGGGGGATATTTTTGATTTTAATGTCCGAGTCAGCGTTAGCGAGCGAGTGGCCACGCTGGCAATAAACGTATACTTTAAAAACAATATTTTTGAAAACCTAAGTTCACTCGTGGTGGCTTACACAGCAAATAGGGGGATATTTTCAATTTTAATGTCCGAGCGAGTCGCCAAGTTGGTAATAAACGTATTCTTTAAAAACAATATTTTTGAAAACCTAAGTTCACCCGTGGTAAATAACATATTTTAGAAAAACAAATTTTACAACATTTTCTTGAAACCTATATTACAATTGTCAAATTCTTCATTTTTCAAAAAAAAAAAAATAACGTGCATACGATGAGTTTCGAACGCCGACACACAGGTCCATGGGCCAGTGAGTGATACTACCTCTGCGCAACTGTTCTACATATAAATATTAAGCATTATAAGTATTTAAGGGTTATCACTTCAATTAGCTACCTATAACTTCGAAACTAAGTCCGAGCCCTAAATTCTGATTTCACAAACATTTTTTTTTACCCAACAATTTCTAAGTCCCCCCCCCCCCAAAAAAAAACACAAAAAAAAGGGTGTCCGGTAAAGTAGAAAAGTTCCTAATTCAAACTCAATTAAAACGATCGATTATGCGTTTGCGTGTGAATAAATGTTAACCTAACCATTGTGGTATCAATATCAACGTTTCAACAAACTATAGATATTCAGCCGTGTCCCATAGATCTAATGTTCAAAATATAATTTTCATAGGTAGGTAACTTTATACAAATTATACTTGTATAATCTTAAAGTTGTTTTAAAGTAGGTACCTACAAATTTTTAATATCATAGTACATACCTAACAATTTTTAAGTAATCATTATACAATTGTAAATTGCTGATTCAACTTATCCTGAAAAACGTTTATTTTATCATCATTATGACTAATTGTAAGTATGTGTAGTCATACATTATAGTCCATAGACCACAGTACTGTAACTCTATAGACAATAGTCCATACTATGCGTATAATAATATTATTTAATGTCTAATCTGTTTAGTTCAAACAATGAAAAAGACAATAAAATAGTTAAGTAGAACCTGAATGATATGATTTATTATAAACTCTACCTATCTGTAATTTCTACAGAATATATTATCAAATAGTAGGTAATCAAATACATTTTGAAGCTGATATAAATTTGATTTTAAAAATATTATCTTGTTTTAGGAGGTAAATATTGTATTTAACCAAATCAAAATAAATCAGTTTATACAACTTTTTTTCGTTGCCATGTGTCACTTTTACTGCTATTAATCAGTTATTTTTATAAAAATAATTCAAATTAATGTATTTTATACTTATCCTAATGTATATGCCCGATATTTTACAATTTATATTCATGTTCATAAAAAAGTATCAACTGTTTATTCAATTAAACTGTATAATATAAGTAATTATATTGCTTACTTTGGTAATCATAATATACAGTTGTTTATTTTAAAAAGTAATAATATATATCCAAGTTAATTATTGTAATCTACTATAATTATTGTAGTCTACTATAATTATGTATAATAATTTGTTAGTATTTTCAATTTTAAGTTGTTTTATTATTTAACTTAACAATTATTTATTTTTATTATAATTTTTAGGTGCTGATCGAGGCTATAAAAAACGTCGTCGTGGTGGGTCCGAAAGTAATGATTTAGAAGATAGATTGGAAAGTCTTGTTCTTAAAGTTGGAGAAAACGTAATTATTTTTGTTTATTATTAATAAGATTCTTTTTAATAAACATATATTTTACCTATATATAGGCTATAATATTGAAATAACTACAATTTCATTTTGTTGTTGGTTATGATTTCATTAATTTAATTGTTTAAAATATTTAAATATTTTTAAAAAGTTTTGCAAATTATTTAGCTTATCAATTATTTTATAATATATTTTTAATAATTTAATTTTTTGATTATTTTTATGAACAGACTACTAGCACATAGAAAGTAATTTAGAGTTTGCTAGTGTACTCGATGTGATATACAACTTTAAAAAAAGTACTCAAATTATTAGTAGAATGTGCAGTTAATATGCCGGAAAAGTGTACAATTTATTCAACATTAGTTGGCTTATTAAATGCTAAAAATTACAATTTTGGTGGTGAAGTAAGTGAACTTAATATAATAATAAAGTACAATATTTGGTACTGGTTTGTTATAGTCCCACCCGAGAGTGTGAAATCCTTATAGGTATTACACAGTATAGGTTTTTTTAAAAACATATATACTGATACTCAAACGGTATAACAATAACCCCCCCTACAGTATTAGTACGTTTGTATTTGTTGTCATTCAATTTACAGATTTATATTATTTATATTATTATTGATATTAATTTTAAAAAAATGTTAACACAAGTGCTCAATTTAAATTCTGGAAACTTTAATTAGTATTAATATAATAATATTAATATCATTATACTCTTTTTTTGAAATATATTAGTGGCAAGACTAAAGTTTTCACACACCTGGACTGGGATATAACAAACCAGTTTCCAATATTCTTATTGTAGGTATTACTTTATAATGTTTGTGATAATAATAATACAATTTTTTTTTTTTTAATTTAGTTTGTAGAAAATATTGTACGTTCTTTCAAAGATAGTTTAAAAAATAATTCTTGGAATGAAGCTAGAGTAGTTCTACGTTTCATTGGTGATTTGGTAAATTGTCATGTTGTGTCGGCTAGTTCATTTGTACAATTAATGGGTAGTTTATTAGATGTTACTAAAGAAGATGGAGTTCCTAATGTACGCAAAGACTGGTAAGTAAAAGAATGTTTAGTTGAAAATTATTACTGCAACAGTTGATGTATTTGTTTGTAACAGGTACTGTTATGCTGTTATGTCATGTTTACCTTGGGTTGGTAGAGAACTATATGAGAAAAGAGAATCCCCTCTTGAAATGTTGTTGACAACAATTGAGGTATATTTGAATAAACGTCCAAAAAAGCATGTTAATATGCTGCGGATTTGGTCCACAGATGTACCTCATCCCCAGGAAGAGTACTTGGAATGCTTGTGGAATCAGGTTAAAAAACTGAAACACGACAGTTGGACCGAGACCATTATACCAAGACCCTACTTGACGTTTGACAATGTTTTGTGTGAAGCTCTTCAGCATAATTTGCCACCAATCGTGCCACCTCCTCATCATAATGCTTGTGTATATCCAATGCCATGGGTTGTATACCGAATGTTTGATTATACAGATGTCACAGACGTGAGTGAATATTGATTAACATCATTATTTAAATTTAGTTTTTGATATTTATTTTAAACCAATATTATATACATTTAGGGTCACATTATGCCTGGAGCTCATTCCATTGAACGATTTTTAGTTGAGGAACATCTACAACAGATAATTGATATGTCATGCAAAAATAGAAAAGAATGGTAATATTTAACAAAAAATTACACCCACATTTATATTTAATAAATATAATACTTGGATGTTTGAATTTATTTTATTTTATTATTTCTAGTGCAACTAATTTAATGAATTTCGTACACAAAAACAAAGTACCTCTAGAGTATTGTATTGTTGAAGTGATATTCAGTTTGATGTTTCACCAGCCCAAACCAAAGTATTTAGAAGTTATGTTTGGATCTGTCTTTATTGAATTATCTAAATTATCGACTAACACAATGCCACTTGTGTTGGCTCAGACAACAGAAATATTATACTCTCGTATAGAATCTATGCATGTCTGTGCTTTTGATAGGTATGTCATATTGTTACTGATTGTTATTTGCAACTGTTTAATGAGCAATTGTGTTATTTAGGTTTGTATCATGGTTTGCATACCATTTAAGTAATTTCAAATTCAGTTGGTCCTGGCAAGAGTGGGCAGATTGCTTAGCCTTGGATCCAGAACATCCAAAACCAAAGTTTGTGCGTGAAGTTCTTCAGAAAGCCATGAGGTACACATATCTTGTACCAATATTGTAACAGTTATTAATAATTAAAATGTAATTGGTTATTTTTAGATTATCATTTTATGAGCGTATGCGTGATATTGTGCCTCCAGATTTTGAACCTTTATTACCCGAGAAACCGGAACCAAAGTTTAAATACGCAATTGAAAAGTCGTGTAAGATGTCAGATTCTGGTTGTATTACAATATTAAAAATATTTATTTTATTTATTTGTTCAGCATTACCTGGTCAATTTTTATCAAACACATTACTTACTAAAATACGTAACAAGACAACTCCTGAAGATATAATTGAAATATTAAAAGAACCATTGATGTCGGAAAATGGAGAAATTTTGGAGCCAGCAGACATTGGCATCTCAAATCCAACAAAAGTTGATGCTTTTGTACAAACATTGTTGTTTATAGCTAGCAAGTCATTTTCACATGCTTTTGCAGCAATCACAAAGTTCATTAGTATATTTAAGGTAAACATTTTTATATTCATAATATGGTTTATACTCTATATCTAGTGTTGAGTAAGTTACTTTTAAAAAGTAATCAAGTTACTCTACTCGTTATGCTAATAAAATTACTTTACTCTTCAAATAGAAAAGTAACTACGTTACCTACTTTCTCATTACAAAAAACGCTAATTTTTTTAAACTTCTAAGCAATTTATTATTATCATTTTACAAGCAATCTAACAAGAAATACACTATAGTCATAAGCGTGCCTGGGCTGCCCCTGCAATTTTCGAAAGGCGCCGGTCAACCAAGTTTTAAATCTAGTGGTTTACAGCTTTTATTTAGAAAAAAAAATGTCATGCATTGTTTATTTTGTTCTAATAATTGTATACTGCATTGTCGAATTGATTTGTGATTCTATCACAAATCCCGGTAATAATATGTGGGTAACTGCCAACTGGTACAATTGTTATAACTTATAATGATATACCATATACATATTGTTTTATAATATAAATATAATGTGTTGTTCAATATTCTTCTTATTATTAAACATATTAGGTACCTCTATATACATACCATTTATAGAATTTTGTTATAGATAACTTGAATATATAGACTTTTTTAAACTATATAAATGTTAAATTGGTGGGACCTAACCTCCCCCCCCCCCCAAATTATTAGGTGCCAGGGGGTAATGGGTGTTTTTTCGGTTAGGTTAGGTGGCGCCGGTCATTAGTTAGGCTGCCCCTGCGGATGAAGTCTAGTCACGCCTATGACTATAGTAAAATAGTATAATTTGTGAAAGATATAACAAAAAAAAAAAAAATTATACATACACGATATGGCTGTTGGCTGGTGAACTGACACCGAATATAGAATAACAGCTCTCAATAATTGTGTTATTAATTATTATATATACAAATAAGCCGTTTCTTATAAAGGGTTAAATGGATATAATCTATATATTATATAAAAGACAAAAAAATGTTCGCATTTGACTATGTCCTATATACATTCCTAAACTGTTCATTTGATTCCGATGAAATTTAATACAGAGATAGATTAGACCTTAGGAAAGAAGATAGGCTACATTTTGTCTCAAAAAAAGGTAAATAATAGGTACAACCCGTGGATGTTTTCAAACGGCTTTTTTTTTTAAACCACCCGAAGGCTTTTTTTATTATAATTTATTATTATTATTAAACTATAATTATTTACTATTATTATATGGTCTTTAACAATACATTTAAGAGGTGTACATAAATATTGTATATTAAATATTAATAAATTAATGAATACATTACATATTTAGTAAATAAATACGAAAAAACATGTTTGGGTCATTACTCCCAGTGGAGAGGTCCCAGCCTTAGTCTAATAATAAGTCATATGGTCTTCGGGGTTTGAGACAAACAGGGATTTGAGATTATTATCTTTGTTTATAAATGGTTAATATTGGTTTTAATAATAATAATAATTATTATTATTATTATTATTATTATTATTGGGATAAGCCTGTGTATTTTATTACAGAATGTATTGACTTTGAACCACGGTCTGAGTGTACTATTTTTTTTTGCATTTTTTGATACTTTAAAGTTAAACTATACGTATGTACGCACCATGCAGGGTCCGCAACTTACCCCAGGGAGACTGCTCGCATAATCACAAAAACCTAGCAATAGCAATGCATTGTTGGTCCAGCTACTAATTTATAATACTGAAATGTAAATATTTTAATTTATCATTTATCAATCCATAGCTAGCAAAAAAATAATATCATACTAATGTGAATTGTAAATATTATAGTAATAAGTATTATAATTGAATAGCTTTTGTACAACTTCAATTCTTTAGAATATTAAAATTAAATAACAGTAATAAATAAAAATAAATTGTATAGGTATACTGTATTAATATGACAACTTTGTGCCCGTATTACAATAGTTAAACTAAGGTTAAACCGCGGAATTCGGCCAGTAAAATCAGTGAGTTAGTAGGATGTTACACCCGCATGTGTTGTCTCCGTCTCACAAATGTACAACATAGCAAAAACTGTTTTGCCTGGAAAGAACCGAGAAGGCTACAGTTATAACTAAGAAACGAGATTTTCACCCCATAAAAAGGAGAACTTTGGCTGTGCAACGTTGTTTTTATTTTTTTGATATCATTTATATGAAAAAAGTTCTTACTGTTTCAAAAACCATTATTGTCTGTGTTTTTCAAACTTGAAAAACTTTTTTCATATAAA
>NW_021765209.1:10443-13233 GCF_005508785.2 Acyrthosiphon pisum
ATAATAACAACAGCCTACGCTAGATATTCATAGGAAACGTTCTGTGTACCTATTGTCATATTTAGAAAATCAAATTAAATAATAAATTGAATTAACTTAACTTGTAATTTACAGTGCAAGTAGATATGTCAAAATCATTGAAAACTGAATTGTAGCGAGTTAAAATTTAATATTTATATTATATTATATTGGTTTAACTTAATACCGGCATTAGAAATATTTAAGACACATTTTATATACTCAGTTCAAAATAAGATCATTACCCGACGGCCGAGTTGTGCGCATGAGCATGGCTTTGTTTCATGGCACACATCTTTGGGGATGGTGACTGAACGTTGCGGAATGAAAACTAGTCGCAGCCAGGTAAAGATCTTATTTTGAACAGAGTATAGTATTATAATTGTTTTTCAATTCACAATAAGTTCTAAACACAACAAAACTGTAACAGGTTATACTATTATATTTTCGTTACTTGGAAATAATTCTAATGAAACTACATAACACGTTACTTTCGTTACGTTACTATCCAACACTGTTAATTAACATTCTTCTGTGCAGAAAAGTTTATGCATTCAAAAAATTAACAACTTTTTTACCCTAATACATAATTCAAATTTTAGGCCTTAGGAGAAACTGATGATGGGCCAATTGCAAATATTAAGAAGCACTTTTGATTTATGGAGCGCAGATCAGCAAATGTTAACTGTACTCATAGACAAAATGTTGAAAACGCAGATTATTGAATGCTCATCAGTGGCAAATTGGATATTCTCAAAAGACATGATTCCAGAGTTTACCAAGTAATTTATTTATTGACAGATTTTTGAATAATGATCACTGGTGATTAAGGGAACGTGATTCCCGCATGTGTTGTCTCCGTCTTACAAATGCGTAATATAGCAAATTGTACACTCAACAGAACACATGTAGCTCTTTTTATTTAAACATTAGAGAGAATTGACCTCTTATACAATTTGGAGGTAAGACAATTATCTAGGCAATATCATGTTTTTTATTATATTTTAATTTCAAAGCGAGTTATGAGTATTTTAAAATTGTGAATTGTTTGTACATCTTAAAATACTCATGACTCGCTTCAAAGTTCAAAATTAAAATAAAATAAAAAAACATGATATTGCCTAGAAAATAATCTTACCTATACATTTTATAAGAAGTTAAATCATTTGAAATTTTTAACTAACGGAGCTACACGTGTTCTGCTGACAGTGGCGTATTTAGGAATTTCAGGATAGGGGCAACACATTTTTGCCGCCCCCCCAACTCGACAGTAAATGTATTTACTAATATACTGTATATAATATATATAATAAATATATACTAATTTAAAATTGTAATGTTACATTCAACAAGGAAGGTATAATTAGACATTTAAACAACATTATTGTACCAGTTAAGAGTGAAAAAATATTATAAATAAAATAGTAAATCTTTCAAAATACCTACATGTGTGACGACAAACGAATAATTTGTTAAATAAAAATAAAAATTTGCCGCCCCTCTAAATCTTTAAAAATTTGCCGCTCTGGGCAATGGGACCTATAGCCCCTACTTAAATACGCCCCTGTCTGCTGAGCGTAAAAGCTGCTGTGTCACGCACTTGTAAGACAGAAACAACACATACGGGTGTCATGTCTTCTTAATAGGACGCTACCCACCAATTTGTAGTCTTTGTCTTATAAGTGCGTAATATAGCAAATGTACACTCAGGAAAACGTATTTAGTTCCGTTAGCTTAAAAATTAAAGTGAATCGACTTATTATGAAACTTGATGGTATATACATTATCTGTGTTTGTATGTTGGTTTTTTCGATTGTTAAATTTTTTAGTAAGTTATGCGTGCTTAATATAATAATTTAAAATGCTCATAATTCACTTAAAAACTGAACTATTATAAAAAAAACCCACATACAAACACAGATAATGTTCTTACCATCAAGTTACTTAATAGATCGATTCACTCTAGTTTTTAAACTAACCGAGTTAAATGTGATCTGCTGAGTGTGAATTTGCTATGTTATGCACTTGTAAAAACGGAGACAACAAATATTCGTGTAACATACTTTTAATGGGTGTATGCTAAACATTGTTGGTCCAGGGATTTTCTGTATTGTACCATTTATTCTAACCTAATGTGAGAATATACATAATAAATATATAAATAATTTAAAATGTCTTTACAACAATTATTTTGGACAGAATAATATACAATGAATAATTTTATTTTTCACCTAGACAAAATAATAATAAAAATTTTAAAAAGTGTGCAATTTTGTTTTGGTAATTAGTAATTACTATTGAAAGCATTGATTAGCGTCTAGCGATCACTTCTCATGAGCCTCCAACATTTTTCTTCAGTTACTTTTAATTGATACATTTTTAACATTTATCAATCTTTTAGGCTGTATATTTGGGAGATATTGTCATTGACCATCAATAAGATGTCCAGACATGTAGATCGGTTGACCAGAGAGTTGAATGAAGCTAGAGAAAAGTTGCGTACAACAGCAGCGATATCAAATAGTTCAGACGACAGTGATACAGAAACAGAAAAGGCTGAGGCAAAACCTCGACAATCGACAACTACAACATTTGGTGGTCAAGGTGTTCCAATGGACGTAGATGACAATGTTACCGAAGAGATGGTTGAACGTATGGAGGAGAAATTAGAAATGGCACAAGCTGATCAGAAAAATTTGTTTTTGATTGTTTTTCAAGTATGCGTATAACAAAATGAAAATTATATGATTTTAATGGAATTAATTTTGTTAT
>NW_021765209.1:14217-22220 GCF_005508785.2 Acyrthosiphon pisum
TTTGATAAAAGAATCACCCTGTATATATATGTTATAGTATGCAATGTAATCCTAAACAACTAACAAAATATTTGGACATTTGAATGTTTGATGAACAATAAACATATTTTATGTTGATCTTATCAGTAGGTATGCAATCAGGTGCCAACAATTAAAAAATGGCTAGTCTTAAATTTTAAACATGACATCTAAAAATATATTTAACATTTGTCAAATTTGATGACTAGTATTTGAAATAAAATTCTGTTCTAAATATTTGTTTGCTTAATATAAACCTGAACCCTTAATAACCATAACCTACTTTAATTTCCTTCCTTCAGTCCTCTAATTGTTATACATTTTTTATTGTTATTATTTCAATATTAGTATTCCACAAATTGTTTTCATGATTTTGATACTGTATATACTAATTTTGATAAATGAAACATACAAATGTTTTTATTCATTTTGATTAAATTCCTCTTTTATTTTGTTTTCAGCATCACGAACAAGTGCAGAAATACAGCAGTACGCTAGAAGGATTACTTTTCACTCAAGATCTTGACATTCATATCCTTGAAGTGTTCCATCAATTTTTAGCTCTTCGTTCTTAAGTATTAGTGTTCTTATCTTATCTTAAAACATAACATTGTGTTTTAGGTTACCCAAATATTATGTATTCATTTAATTACTTGATAATCAACATCAGTGTTGAATATTTTTATATAGTATGACAATTTACAATAGTTAGGAAACGAAAAAAAAATTTTTTATTACTTTATAAAATTTACAACATTACACTGTGTAATCATTTTTGTATAATAAATTTCTTACAAAAAATGTAAGTAATCTTTATGATTGATATATTTCTAACAATTCGTTGACATCTTCTTTGGAGCCTAAAAATATTGGGCTTCTCTGATGCAAGGCTGTGGGTTGTATGTCCAATATTGGTATCTTACCATTGCTCGCTATTCCACCTGCCTCTTCAATTATGTAAGCCATTGGGTTTCCTTCGTATAATAGACGTAACTAGTGTAATATAAAATTGATTTTTGTGTTGATTAAAATCACAATGCAATGTAAAATATAGTATTTTTGGTAATAGTTTTATTTTTTTATAAATTATACCTTGCCAGTTTGGTGATAGTTTTGTAGCCGGGTACATGAATATACCTCCATACTTCAATGTACGGTGTACATCTGCAACCATCGAGCCAACATACCTGGCACCATACGGTTTACCACACTGAAAGAACAATATTTAATTTAATTTATAGTTTACAATGCATAACAATAAGAAGACACAAAATTACCTCTGGGTCTTTTTTCCTCCTCACATACTCTGTCACGGATTTGTCCCACAAATGTGAGTACCCTTCGTTGATACTGTAAATGTTTCCCTTGCTGGGTATTTTAATGTTACTCTCAGTCAACAAAAATTCACCAATCGACTGTTATAATGATATTCATGTTTAAATAGAAACACACCAATGATATAAAAATGTATTATACTATGTAGTGTTATTGTAACAACTTACCGGATCCAACATAAACCCATTGACTCCGCTCCCTTTGCCTAATGATAACACCATCATTGTTGCGCTGCCATAAAGCGCATAACCTGCAGCCACCATGTTCCTGCCTGGTTGAAATGCATTGTTCACGTTTGTCTCATTGCTCTCATCGGTTTTTCTGCAAATTAGATGTATTGTTTTAATTAATTGTTTATATAATGTTAATTTCAATAACAATTTTTCTCTCTACACGTTATCCCATTAGTGGGTTAGGTTAGAGACAGGTGTGGATACAAGGGTGGGGGGCTATGAAGCTCTTTTTTTGTTTCTAGATTTGCACTTGGTTAGGGGAACTTGATTGAACTAATCTAAAGTTGTCAATTGTTAATTGGTTGTTTACTATTTAGGAGACCTAATTATTAACGTAAGATAATCACAATAATTTATTACCATCAAGGATCAGCATTATACATTAATTGTTTTAACGATTATGAATATAACACTAACAAGGTCCAATTGTTTGGACTAGGATTATTTTCTGAAATATTGTTTTTTAAGCCTTTATAATCACCAAATCCTAGGTAAACCCCTTCTCCCCTCACCATCAATGAAAAAAAAACATGTTAAGTTAAGTATGACTTATGAATATTATATTTGTACCAGCATAGATTTGAGTATTTTATTTTATAATACCCATGTATAAAATAGTTTTTTTTTTTATACTAAGTAGTATGGAGGGCCTAGATCTAAGCCAAATACTTGTACAACTTCCTGTAAAAAGGACAAATTTACTTTTGTTTTTTTTCTCTAATGAATCAAAAATTTGATGGTACGAAAGAGGGATTAATGATGCTATTTGGACAAGGAGTACCTATATGTTATTTTCCTAGTATAGTATTTAATTGTAAAACAGTGTATTATTCCATAAGTAGGTACTTGAATATTCCAAATATTGAACCAATGGACACGAGACAATCAATGTTGGACGACCCGTCCAGAGGGTCAAAACACACAACGTATTTACCACGTTTTTCAGTCTCAATCTAAAAAAAAATTTAAATAATAAATACATTTTAATATATTATGATCATCGGATTATTACTGCGTTGAGTAGTAAAATGTTTCGTAGCTACCAGAATATTTCACCGGTTACTTACGGTACCTATTTACTATTAATTACTCTTATATAATTCTTATTTCTTGTGTTAGAAAGTTTTCTGAAATTATTAAGCCATTTTAAATTGGCCATTAATTTTATAACCTGAGTTCAATCTCTGATGATTTAAGATAGGTACTGCAAGGTTCAATACAGTGTAATAATAATGAAAAAAAAATACCATATTTTAACATCATCTCTACCTACTACATCCAACAGCAGTAATTATTAATTAAAAATTAACAACGAGTTGTAAATTGTTGAAAAAAAAGGCCAAACTTTGCAACGAAATTACTCCAAGATTCACGAGGTCTTGAGTATTTCCTGGTCAAATCGAGTAAATATGCCGAAGATAGGGCCTACGGGCTGGCATACCATAAACCCACAGAATAGATAAATTTAATCGATTCTGTGACAATACTAAAAAATGGTAATAATATTTATAAAAGCAATAACGTGATAAGACGTACCTCTATGACAGTCTCGTTTTCTTCGCTGACCAACATGTGGACCGTATAAGACGACGCCAACATGTTGATGAACAGTTCGTTGCTGAGCACGTCCAACTTCTTGACGTCTTCGCCTTGCACGTTCGTAGACCCATCCATGCCATACCTATATATACAGGACATGATTGCAGCGTTATATATATATATATTATATATAAGTATCCATGTTCAATTCACTATATTTTTATCGGTGAGGCACGTTGATGCAAATTTGGGAAAATTTTGGTTCAGAAAATTGACTCAAATCAGTAATTGGTATTATACTTTTATGAATTATAATAATATAATATTAATATGTTGAGTCGACGTAAATTCAAAACGTCGCGGTCGCAGGGTTAAAAAGTTTTTTTTTTTTTTAATTAACTTTTCGAAAATAGGTTCCTACCTATAATAACACCCATCTATCTATTTGAGTTAACTGGGCATTGGGCGAGTCGAAAAAAAAATGTACTGGTCAAATATTGCTTACAGGTGCGTGAGTCCGGCCCTGCGCACAGCCGAGCTGACCGCCTTGACGGCCGTCTGAATGCTGGTCAACAGTTGGGACAGATCTCCGGTGGCCGACGGAACTTTTTTCTGTTCGGCCAACACGTACCGCGTAAGCGTCATGCAGTTCGAGTCGAACGCCGGTGGCTCGTACTGCTGCTGTTGCGCCATCGGAACGTTGGTGTTCAAACGCGGTTGCGGTATAATTGGTACCGGGAGACTGTAGCACTGGACGCGGTCAGCTATTATATCTATAAGCACATACGAAAGCACAATAATAACACAGAGTTCGACGATCTTATTATAGGTACATTAATATCCGGTCTATTATTATATTATAACATGACAACTGAGCAGAAAGGGGACGAGTCCATTTATATAAATTTTCATTTTATCGTGACTGAGCACTTGTCGCACGCACGTAAATTCATCGTTTACTGCAGAAAAGAGACGAATCCGACTGGGCCCGAACATTTAAAAAAAAGCTCTCAGATATAACTTTTTACAATAAAACTCCAATATATTAGTCCACTATACATAACACGTTTTTTGTACCTCCTATAAACTATATAAAGTGGACTTATCCCATTTCTGCAGTCAACGATTCAATTGTATATCATTAATTGATAATTATTATTGTTGTAACAGATTTATTAATTAGTCTATATTATAATAATATTATATTACCGCAAAACGTGAAAAACCTGCACCGTCGGGCCGCCGCCGATCGCAACATTTACGGTTTTTAATTTTTTTTTTTATGCGACTGATAGTATGTTTTTTGTCACCTATACAATTATTATAATATATTTACACGGGTTATATAATGGATACCTATAATAAATATATAATATTTTAAAGGTGATGCTACAGTCAAGCACGTCATTAACGTTCAATTAGAACTCGCACGATAAAGCAAAGATTAAAGAAAAATAAACAGGCCGGTCATCTGCAAGAGTCGATTGTAAATTATTTGTTTTTAACAGTTCGGTTAATTATAAACCACATTGCAACAATGTTTTTGATGCAACTATCAATAGCTATTAATGATCATTATATAGGTATTAATCACTATCTAGTGAACCTAATATATTTATTTTAGATTTTAATTTTGAAGCAAGTTGTGAGTATTTTAAAATGCACAAACAATTTACAATTTTAAAATACTCATAACTTGCTATAAAATTACAATATAAAAAACATTATGAGGTTCAATAGATAATATTCTTAATTTTAAATTTTATAGAAGTCAATTCACTCTAATTTTGAAATCAACAGAGCTATGTGTGATCTGCTATAAGGGTACAATTTTCCATGTTATGCGTTTACTAAGACAGAGAGAACGCATGTGGGTGTAACCCCCTTTTAAGGCGCCTGCTCGTGTGTTTTTAATGTTGGGCAATATTTAAGGAATATGCAATATCTTTACTGCCGCCCATGGCATTTGAGTTAGTGATGATCATATTATAGTGATTAGTGTGAACGTATGGGCGCACATATCAAAGGGTGCAACGCCGACCAAAAATAAAAAGCATGACGTTTTGCTCAAAACAAGCTTCACAGGAAAAACTAGAGCTGTTCGATTAATTTTTTTACCACTCGATTACCTATTAATTTCACATTTTATCGATTATTTCGATTAATCGAAAATTAATAATCAAACCAAAATTCGATTTTATAACTACTAATAATTAATCGATCACCAATTTTTTCAATGACTGATTAACCGATTAATCGATTTTTTTTTTAATGAAGATTAGTGTGTTGGTGTAAAGTAAACACAGACCCACTCAAAATGGAATAGAGTACAAAATTCCCAAAGTGCTAAAAATAGAAGTTCATTCGAACCGTCAAAACAACGATTAATCATCTTGTATTCTTGTTTATTCGAAAAATTCGATTAATTGATTAATCGGAAATTCGATTACTTGATTAATCGAATTTAGTTTATTTGGCGATTAATCGAATTTTATGAAAACTGTAAAATAATCGAAGAAAAAAAATAATCGTCGTAATAATCGATTAATCGAAATAATCGAGCAGCCCAAGGAAAAACTCTTACGCATCGAAAAGTGGTCTAATTTATAGTAATATGATTTCGTTAGAAAGAGAATAATTATTTTCGATTTCATTGCGTAGAACAGACACAAAAATAATAAAAACTTGTGAGTAAAGGTCATATTAAAGAAAAATAATTTTAAAAATCCAAGTTCAATGCACTCTACAAGGACACCTCTTTCCAAAAACAAAATAATATCGAAATCGGATCAATATATGAGGCGTGAAAGTTTATCCTGTAAGGCATGTATTTGAGCAAAAAACAGTTCACGTGCAGGTCCCTTAAGTTGAGATCAAATTTCAATAAGATAGCGACACGTAATTAAAATGGTTCTATAGTAAAGCTTTTATTCTGAAAATGTTGATAGTAAAATATGCATTAATACTTTTAATTGAAATAAATGATGTAGTTTTAATTTACAAGAACTCGATAATTTTTTCTTATAACTAACTTTTATAACTTACAATTTAAACCATAAGTTCTCTATATTGGCAGGAATCGCATGCAAAGTATGAATTTAGCAGTTGAAATTCTTTAAGAATTATTTAATAATCGTGATTTAAAATAAACTATTTGCAAAATATTTGGATAAATAGTCAATCTCAATATAGGTTTGTACCTAATTAAGGCATACTTTTAATCTGGGTTAATTACAGATTTCCAATATTATTATAACAAGAATCAAATACCTTAGCCTAAACTCGTAAGTTACTGATTAACACAAGAAAACAAGTAACTCATTAATTAACTTGGTTAAAAGATACTTAACTTTAACTTATTAACTCGTTGATGCCCATCCTTGATTTTTGGACTACAAATAAAATTTTATTGATTTTTATAGGAAAAAAAAACTAAAAAATTTGAAAATTGAAATTGTACGTAAACAGCTCAAAACAAGTAAAAATATTTTGAAAATTGTATCAAGTATAGCCGTATAGGAACTGATAAAATAAATATATGATAAATTGTGCCTATGGATTTTAAATATTTTTCAAATGTCATTGTAACAATATATTAAGAACCTTGTTTTAAATTTTCAATCCTTAGCTATTAAAGTTGAAAATTTTCTAAATTTTTAACTACAAAATAATTATTACATTTTAAATTTGATAAATGTTGTCAAAATTCGAACTTTAAATGCTTATAAAAAAAAAATTTTGCCTTTGTATTTATAATATTTTTCAACTGCTATTGTAAAAATATATCAGGACCCTTGCATTAAATGTTCACGCTTTTTTATCCAAGAAAAAGCTTTACCAGAATCCATTAAAAAATATAGTAAATACCACTTACCATTTGAAAAAATAAAGTTGATTTTGTTATTGGTACGTGTGAATGTACATAATGTACACATTATTGCCTATATAATAATTTACAAATATAAGCTCCCGACCACCGGTCTATTAATTTCTGAATTTATTCGAATTTCGACCGTCATTCTTTTGGATCGTGTTTTGTACACAATATAATAATATTATATTCTTGCGTAATTAAAAGCTCCTCTATAGAATATTCACTGAAATAACTTTCCCATATTAAAAATATTTTTTTTTTTATCTAATACAAGCCAAATTACAACAGTTTTAGGTACAGAGTATTACTGCATGCGGTAGTTACCAGTGACCATATCGTTTGATAAACTATCGATTCAATCGTGACGCTTATGCGCGGAAACAAGTTTATTTATTTTATATTTTACATTACCAAGTCCTAAGATTAAATTCTAAACATAATTTTTTTTGGTAAATATCTAATGTTAATTATTGTTTTCTATTCCAATGTACACATAAGTTCTTGAACACTACAACCGTACTATTTATGTACGTGGCTTATCGCATTGGAGTAATAACTAATAATATACATAAACTGTACACGTATATAATATAATCCACGATTTAACGACTTTGTGTCTATTATAATATATAATAATATAAAGATGTCAGTGCAGTGTGTTTGTAATAATAATTTAGTAGACGTTTTTGTTGATAACAATTTTGTAAACAACTATAGTCTATATCCACAATAACATATCACAGAATAAATTAATGATAATATGGTCCAAAATTCATAGTACAATATAACGCTGTAATTACTTGAGAGCAGTGGCGTCATTTCATTTTTTATTAGACTAGGGCAATTTTTCATTTAGATTCTCGTAGCATAGTGCCATAGAGGTTAACGGGGGGGGGGGGGTATTATATGTATGGTATTAAAATAATAATCCTGTACAATGAACACGTAGATTATACGCATTTTATATCATAAATTAGTGTGTACATCACTGCCACTATGTAGTA
>NW_021765210.1:0-1723 GCF_005508785.2 Acyrthosiphon pisum
AAAAATACCGTGAAAAACAAAAATTAAATTAACAAATATAAAAGTAATTTTTACGCAAAACCAGTTTTCGATCAAATCGATTATGTTTTTCTGTTGTAACTCAAAAATGAATAATCGTAAAAACTTTATATTTTAAAAACATTTTTATATGATATATGAGCATTTTCCTTACAAGTTATTATTTCTCACAAGATATTCAAAATATATTGACTCTTTTTGAGTTTAAAAATTGTTATTTTTAAATATCGTCGATAAATAATTTTCTCTCTCGGTCAAATTGAACACAAATCCACAATATATTATTTTTAATGTGAGTCAAAAGTTAAAACTTTACCAAAATTCATTAAAATTTAGAAAATCAAAAAATGTTCGACTATCTACCAAAGAAAAGTTAAAAGGAAACCTTACCAGAAAGTCACATTAATTTGTGTTGAGACTTAACTAGATAAATTTATATATAAATTGTATGCTGTATGCTGTAAAAAAATCATTGGGGATAAAAAAATTTTACCTCCTCTCTCTCAAATAAGTTTTGGGGCACAGGGGCGGAGTGGCCGGTCTGGAAATGGGAATTTTCCAGATGGCCTGGACCATACTATGGTCTGGTAGCCTGGCCATTTTGTTAGATTTTTTTTTTAAATTATAATAGTACATTGTAATAGTCTCGTACAATCGTATACTCTTATGAGAAAACTTTGGATATACAATTACAAAATATTTGTTACATAAATATAGACATCAAATAAAATTAAATCAATTGATATAGGTAGGTTATTTTTTTAATAAAACACACTTATAGTGTGTGGTCTCGATTCAATCCAACAGAACTAATTACCTACTAAGAAATAATAAACTGATAAGACGCATTTCCGCCTGTTGAAACCTGCAAGTTGTTTATCTATACCCTATAGGGCTGTTGAGTGGCGACGAATGGCTAATAATTACTACCTAATGTCTAATACTAGTATTTTGTATTTATAATAATCAATGATAATACATATTAATTTTGTATTAACTTGTGGTCACTTTACTTTGGTCATTGTTATTATCTCTATCAAATTTCAATTTATTAAAAAGTGGACTTCCGACTGATTCATTAACACATTTATCTCACAAAATTAAACCATTTATATATAGATGATAATTTAAGTAAAAATGAAATAAAAAACAAACTATCTGATGAACTTTTTAATTTTGGAAAATCATGGCATTTTTAAAAAATCTGTTGATGAGGAGTATAAATAAACCGCCATATGGAAGTGACTCTGAAAATGAAGACCTAGAGAGTACAGATGTTGTAAAACCGTGTAACAAGTCTTGTAAAAACTGTGTAATATGTTGTTATAATGTTTTAATTAAATACAATTTATTTGTAAATGCTTACCCGACAATAACTATAGCATATCAATACATTTTAACCCTCCCTGTTACGCAAGTTGCTTGTGAAAGGTCATTTTTAACATTGAAGTATTTAAAAAACAGGCTGAGAAATTCAACGACCAATGAACATCTTGAGTCTTTTATGCTAATGACCATTGAAAATAAAATTCTCATGGAAATAGATAATAATATTATATTATATATCATATCATCAGTCCTGTAAAGTATTTAAGTAAAAGTATTTGGGTAAAAGTATTCAAATACTTTTTTAAGTATTGAATAACTTTTTAAATACTTTCAGCATGAAAGTATTTTGAATGGTATTTTAAATACTTTTTTTTTG
>NW_021765211.1:0-1261 GCF_005508785.2 Acyrthosiphon pisum
AAATATATTAATTTATTTAGTTTAATTTATATTTTTACACTAACCATGATGAACATCTCAAAAAAGTAATAATATTTGGTATATAATAAATAATAATGTATATTACATTTAATATTTTATAAGATTTTTGTATAACAGCTGTAAAATAAAACAGCATTTATATAAGTTTTTAAATTTTATAATGTATTAAACAATGCATATTTAGCACAAAACAGATTACAAACATATTAGTCACTAAACATTATAAAAGTAATGAACACAATTTAAAAAAATTTCAGAATCTGTGGAACACCATTGATATAGGCTATTATGGTTTAAGTGTTAAACTGTGTCATTATTATTATTATTATTATTATATTTAAATTTAAACTATTTATTGTAAATCTGTATATTAAATATTATAATTATGTATATTTTATACTGTATGTCTGTACCATACTGTATATTTAAAATTAAATTGGAATGATATTCTGTTAGGTATATAAAGTTTATTATTATTATTTATATTTGAACAATTTTGAATTGGAATATTCAAATTGTACCAATTATTAATTTAGTTATTTGCTGTAATAATCATAAGTTAAATATAAAATCTTATTTAATTATATTTAATACAATTATTAGATAGAAAATACATTTATTAGGGCGTCTAAAGCTACTTTGAATGACCAAAAATTAATGAATCCAATTTCCATAACTCATGTCTAACTAAATTTCTCAAGTCTGAACTAGGTATATGTTGCCGCTTTCCAATTCACATTTACACATCCTGGTCTTCTAAGATCTGCACTATTAAAATTGGCTACCTACTTCTTCACAATCAGACAATAGTACTATAGTAGTATGGTATAGTCTACAAAATAAAAAAATACATTTATTAGGGTTTTACTTATGTTTATCATAAAGTTACTTTGAATGTCCAAAAATTAATGAATCCAATTTCCATAAATCATGTCTAACTAAATGTCTGAAGTCTGAACTAGGTATATGTTGCCACTTTCCAATTCACATTTACGCATCCTGGTCTTCAAAGATCTGCACTTTTAAAATTGGCTACCTACCTACTTCTTCACAGTTGGACAATGGTAGTATGGTATATCCTACAAAATAAAAAACACAATATAAATAATAATATTAAGATTTAAAAACAATTTAAAAGAAAAATACAATACTTTAAAACCAAGAGTAGCATGATTAATTCTTATACTTCAACTAAAAAAGAAAATGTCTAAAGCGCCCTTCTCCTTTTTCATACGGACTG
>NW_021765212.1:0-736 GCF_005508785.2 Acyrthosiphon pisum
GCCCCTGATATATTTTTACAATAGCAATTGAAAAATATTAAAAATACATATGCGCACATTTTTTTTATAGGCATTTAAAGTTCGAATTATGACAAAATTTATCAAATTAAAAATTAAATTATTATTTTGTAGTTAAAAATGTATAAAATGTTAAACTTTTAGGTCCCATTAACAGTTTTTTCTTTTTTTCTCGTACCTTTTCAGCGCCACCCTTCTTTCGTTTTTCACCACTGTCACATATAATTTAAATTACACAGTTCAATTGAATTTTAAAACTAAACACACGTCTGTAAGTACTGTAACTGATTTGGTAACTCGTGTAAAAAGTTCAAAATCAAAATAAATACAAATAATGATAAGATAAGGTTTTCAATGTTATCACGCAACTAACTGAACTCTACCATAGAGTATAAAATATAAATACTAAAATACCAATACCACAGATTTCTAAATAATACATTAGCATGAATTGGAGGGAAAATAGTGTAAATAGTAAATACCAAAATTCCTACTATGAATTGCAATAGTTTAAGATATTAAAAATAATACCTTCGTAGGTATTTAATTTATTTTAATATATTTTATGCTTAATTTATAAAAATATAATTTTTTTTTTGCAATAATATTATAAAAATTATACCGGCCCTACCGGCCCTTACAAGAACCGGCCCATCGGGAAGGTTCCCGATTTCCCGATACGCCAATCCGCCCCTGCTTATAAGTTATAGGTAATTTA
>NW_021765213.1:0-708 GCF_005508785.2 Acyrthosiphon pisum
CTTAAAATGCTAATAAAAAAAAACTGCGACTAAGGATTTTTAATATTTTTCAAATCTCATTGTAACAATATAGTAGGAGCCTTGTATTAAATTTTCAAGTATTTTTACTCAACAAATAAAGTTTTATTGACATTCATAGAAAAAAAAGCTAATTAAATTGGAAACTGAAATTGTCTGTAAACAGCTTAAAACAAACCAAAATATTTTGAAAATTTTATCATGTATAGAAAATGGAAATATAAATAACCAGTGAAAATTTCATGTATTTACAGTCATTCGTTTTAAAGTTACACCAAAAACCAAAATCAATTTTCTTGAAAACAGATTTTGCGTAAAAATTCCCGTTTTTCCTTAATTTTTCTTTTGTTTTTCACGGCGCTTTTGAAAACTATTGGAAAAATGTTACTTTTGACCTCCCAAAGTACCAACTAGATTCACTTTCCTATCAGAAAAGGGACTGTTGAAGAAAATCCAAGCACTTTTACTGTCCTAAAAGGTGATGACAGACACAAAAAAAAATACAAAAAAACACACATCATTGTAAAATCAATACATTCATCGTTCCACTCAGAATCTAAAATAGAGCATTCCAAATCTAAATCAAGATGGTAATTTATGTATACAATAAACAATAATGGTCCTAAGACCGTACCTTGCGGAACACCATAATTCAAAACTTTTAAGTTACTTAGTACATTGTAATACGAA
>NW_021765214.1:0-1233 GCF_005508785.2 Acyrthosiphon pisum
ATTATGTATAAACTATGTATAGCGTATCGCACGTTCTTAGCAATATCTAACGGATGTAACTAATAAGACAATTAGTATATTATATCACGCGGAGATCGTTGCAAAAGCATAGTATGAAACAATCAAACCATAAAAGCATCGTCACACGTATCTCCTCGGGAATGTCAACACACATACAGAGGATGCGAGTCGTCCAGCATACCAAGTCGAGACCAGGACTCTGTCTCATGACCGGATTTAGCCACTACAACGACCACCCACTCCAAAGGATCCGATCATATATATACGAGCCCATGACAAGAGCTCGTCAGACGGTTAGGGACACATAAGACACTCAGAGGCAGGTTGTAACACCACTCACTGTCATATATTTGCAATACACATAAGACACTTAGAGGCAGGTCGTAACACCACTCACTGTCATATATTTATAATATTGTAATTTTGTACTTGTTAATAAACACTCAAATATAACATAATACATCAAGTGTTCATCTCTGCGTTGGTGTATGTATCGACGTCAGTTGGGACGTAACACTATTGATAATTATATAATAATATATTACTCATAATATCATACTATCATCATACAATATACTATATTTTTTTTATTTGCCGCTGGTTTTGTTATCCATCATTTCAATACTTAAAATCCCTTCCATTTCAATATGAATTAAAATAATGACACAATATTTTAATGTTAAATTATCTTATTAAAATCAGTATGCATATACGTTTTACAAAAAGAAATGCACTAATAGTACACTGATATTTATCATGTTTAAGAGAAACAAATTACATCGTCTTAAGGGTGGTATAGAATTGCTAAATCATCAAATAACCAAAAATCTTTGAATTTTGAAATGTGTGCAAAAATTATTATTATTATTATTGTTCGGCTTGGCCATTGTCAGATGCGTTAGTAACGATCCGACATTCGTAATCTTGTAACGGGAGGTATAAGGCCGAACGTCCCGGTGGGGTGACCCCCTTTTACCAGATAAGCGGGACTGGCTGCTTCTCGCCTTGAGTGGCGCAGTCGTCCCTCCCAGACGAGTACACTGGGCGCCCGAGCGCCAGACAGTGTTTCGCTGGCAGCGCTCTGTCAGGAGGCTGATCGGTGGGTTTCGAGTACTGCGCCAGCGAGCGCCGGGTTGCGAACGCCGGACAATTCCCTCCCTCCTACTATGCGTTACTCCCACAGTCTCCGCGAGGCCATCCACACCAGTCCCC
>NW_021765215.1:0-968 GCF_005508785.2 Acyrthosiphon pisum
TTTAGTGTAGTTTGTACCCTAGATGGCTAAATATAGGTAGGTATTTAATGTCTTGCAATTATATATTTTACTATAATATTATTATTTTTCATTATAATATAATATAAGAGTACACTTTAAATTAAATTAGTTGTTATCAAGACACACAGTCTTAAAATTAAATCTTTTCCAGACGTTTTCAAAACGTATTATGCTTGAAAAAAATTGCACAGTCGTCGTAGCAGTCGGTTGCTAGATCGGTAGGGAGACACTATTTCCAATCTGTTTTTCACATTTTTTTTTTTCCCAAAAGTTCTTTTTCTCAATACCATTTTTCCCAAAACTTCTTTTTCACAATAATATTTTTCCCAAAAATTCCTTTTCACAATATTATTTTTCAAAAAAGTCGTTTTTCACAATATTATTTTTTCAAAAAGTTATTTATTTAAAAAAAATTATATTTCCCCCAATACAAAAAAAAATGATTTATTGTTAATTTTAAAATGTATAAGTAAAAAAAAAAATTATTATAATCAAATAAAAGTATTAAAATTTTAAATTATGACCAATGGCCGTGAGGTATGCAATAATATCATTGTTATTAACAAATTCATCATATTTAGAAACAATATTATAAATTCGTTCCTCTGTTTTTAGTTGTACTTTATTACGACATTTCCTTATTTTTTGTCCTAGATTCAGTTGTCGTAACATGCACTCAGTGTCAGCTTGTTCTTTTCCAAGTTCATTAAAAAATGTGTATACGCTAGGATGTTGTCGTCCAACAACCACTTGGAACCGATTATGCCAGCCTTCTGACAAATTATTTGTTCTTGCCAATCGTTGGAGTACTGTATGGTACTGGTTCCACAGTTTTGGGGGGAATGTGGGTTCAGTTCCTTTTCTCCGACCTCTGGCTTGCCTCCCACGGATGTAATTTATCTACATTAATATTTAAGTTATATACTTAAAATTTAAATTTGAATATT
>NW_021765216.1:0-806 GCF_005508785.2 Acyrthosiphon pisum
AAGCCCTGTGCTTTAACAACAGTTCAAGTTATTATTCATTTTTATATTTTGGAATAGTTACCACTTACTTTATTCGTTAAAAAATATTATGAGTAAAGTATGTTTAGTTAAAAATATTTATACTTAACGAAGCATAAAGTTGTATACTTAAATAAGTTTTATTACATTTCGAGCACTTTTCGATGTAGGCGGATTGCCCGTTCGGGAATCGACTCTCACCCGAGAAGACTGATAGCTAGACACTCAAACTCAGAATCCGAATTTCCGATTTCAACATACACACTCAAGAACCGGACATACACGCCCGGTGCATGGTCTGCGATCCGACGTAGTCGGATTGCCTACCTGACTAGCTACTTGCATACGAGCGACTTACACTCCCACTGCATCCGATCCGCCGCAGACGAATTATCCGTTCGGGAATCGACTTTCACCCAAGATGACTGATAGCTAGACACTCACACTCAGAATCCGAATTTCCGATTTCAACATACACACTCAAGAACCGGACATACACGCCCGGTGCATGGTCTGCGATCCGACGTAGTCGGATTGCCTACCTGACTAGCTACTTGCATACGAGCGACTTACACTCCTACTGCATCCGATCCGCCACAGACGAATTGTCCGTTCGGGAATTGACTTTCACCCGAGATGACTAATAGCTAGACACTCACACTCAGAATCCAAATTTCCGATTTCAACATACACACTCAAGAACCGGACACACACGCCCGGTGCATGGTCTGCGATCCGACGTAGTCGGATTGCCTACCTGACTAGCTACTTGCATACGAGCGACTTAC
>NW_021765217.1:0-798 GCF_005508785.2 Acyrthosiphon pisum
TTTGGAACTAAACTATATGCATTTATTCCAAATTCTACGAACTTTTCTATTTTAGGAAGTTCATCAAACCATAACTCGTATGGAGTTTTACATACTTTCCCTGAATTACCAGTATAATTTAATGAGAACACTACTGTATTGACTGCTTCTGCCCACAGTGATTTTGGAAAATTCTTGGCATGTATCTTTGTTCTGGCTGCCTCACAAATAGTCCTCATTGAACGTTCAGCTTTTCCATTTTCTTCAGGAGTATAAGGTACACTTGTTTCATGCTTTATACCACGATGATTTAGAATTGATTGAACTTCGGAATTCTTATACTCTAATCCACAGTCACTTCTAATAGTTTTAATAACATTTTTTGTTTGAGTATTAACCATACTCAGAAAACAATTAAGTTTTTCTTTAACCTCAGATTTCTGTTTCATAAAATAGACATAAGTATATTTAGAATAATCATCTTTAAATATAGTGAAATATCTTTTACCTCCTAGTGAATTCTCTTCCATGGGTCCACATACGTCGCTGTATATTATTTGCCCTGGTTCAGTAGTTATTGTTTCACTCTGAGTGAACGTCTCCTTATGCTGTTTGTCATAGATGCATGGTTCACAGAATAACAATTATATATATATTGCATATTGGAGGGTAAATCGGCCTATCTGGAACTCACAAAGTTCAGAATGAAGCATCACAGTAGCCTACCCCAGTGCTTCAACTGTCAGAGGCACGTCCAAGACCTGCCGCACAGAACAACCCAATTTTATAAAATATATATGAATTATATTTTGGGTCAAG
>NW_021765218.1:0-801 GCF_005508785.2 Acyrthosiphon pisum
ATGAATGTATTGATTTTACAATGATGTGTGTTTTTTTTTATTTTTTATTTTTTTATTTTTGTGTCTGTGTACACGTTAAGAAGTCGAAATAATGCTTCGATTTTCAACTTCAATATCTTGTTCGATTGGAAAGTGAATATCGTTGGTGCATTGGGGAGGTCAAAATTTAAATTTCCCAGTAGTTTTCAAAAGCGCCGTGAAAAACAAAAGAAAAATTAAGGAAAAACGGGAATTTTTACTCAAAATCTAGCATAATAAGGCTCCTACTATATTGTTACAATGAGATTTGAAAAATATTAAAAATCCTTAGTCACAGTTTTTTTTTATTAGCATTTAAAGTTCAAAAATTGACAAAATATGTAAAAATCACGAAAATTAGCAAATTATTTTGAGTTAATAATTCGTAAAAATTTTTCTTTTTAGAACTAAGATTTTAAAATGTAATACAAGATTCCTTATAGGATAATCTACCTTTATCAAAAAAAAAATGTCTATAAGAAACTCAAATTAAATTTTTATGATCGTTTGTAATTCATATTTTTCAACATTTGATATTCACTCGATTTCTTACGTAACGATTTTTTTATTTTGTTGTAATTAAAAAACGAATGACTGTAGAAACTTGAAAATTTCACTGAAATGTTTATATTAGAATTTTCTATATATGATACAATTTTGAAAATAATTTGACTCTTTTTGAGCTGTTTACGGACATTGTCAGTTTTCAATTTTTTTAGTTTTTTTTTTTATAAATATCAATAAAGTTTTATCTATTGGGCCAAAAACTGTAAAAAATTAATA
>NW_021765219.1:0-718 GCF_005508785.2 Acyrthosiphon pisum
TTTCAATTTTTTTAGTTTTTTTTTTCTATAAATATAAATAAAGTTTTATCTGTTGGGTCAAAAAGTGTAAAAATTTAATACAAAGCTCCTGATATATTGTTACAATACCAGTTGAAAAATATTAAAAATACATAGGCACAATTTTTTTTTATAAGCATTTAAAGATCAAATTTTTTACAAAATTTATGAAATTTTAATTTGAAAAATTATTTTGTAGTTAAAAATTTATAAAATATTCAACTTTTGTATCTAAGAATTGAAAATTTAAAACAAGATTCCACGTGAGTAATTAATTCTGTTACCAAAAATTCTAAAAAATACATTTACGAAGTTTATTTTTATAGTCATTTTAAGTATAAATTTGAACGAAATTACATATTGAAAACCTAGGATAACTATTTTAGTTATTTTGTTGTGATTGTATAATATTATTCGTGGGTACTTGAAACTTCTAAAGTATACTATTATATATCTATGATAGTACCACGGTTTTTTGTTGATGTATAACGCGTTATAAGTACCTAATAAATATTATGATATGATTAATTTGGAATTTATTATATGTACCTAATATAATATTATGTCTTATACCTAGACCAACATACCGTCTCCGCTCAGAATCGTTTTTCTTATACAATGATATTATATCATTGAATTCAATTTAATACCATCCATTATACAGTGACCCACTTGTAACCTACTGTACAGCAGAGCGAAA
>NW_021765221.1:0-792 GCF_005508785.2 Acyrthosiphon pisum
ACCGTAGATATATGAAATTTTGACTGAATGTTTATCTTAGCATTTTCTATACACCATAACATTTTCAAAATATTTTGATTTATTTTGAACTCTTTACGGACATTTTCATTTTCCATTTTTTTTTAGTTTTTTTTCTAAAAATATCAATAAAATTTTATTTGTTGGATAAAAAAAGCTTGAAAATTTAATAGAAGGCTCCTAGTATATTGTTTCAAAGGCAGATGAAAAATATTAAAAATCGTTAGTCACAGTTTTTTTTTATAAGCATTTAAAGTTCAAAAAATGACAAAATATGGAAAAATCACGAAAATTTGCAAATTATTTCGAGTTAGAAATTCATAAAAATTTTTCTTTTTAAATCTAAGATAAGAAAATGTAATACAAGATTCCTTATAAGATTATCTACCTTTATCAAACAAAAAATATCTATAAGAAAGTCAAATTAAATTTTTATGATCGTTTGAAATTCAAATTTTTACAACATTGGATATTCACTCGATTTCTCATGTAGCGATTTCCTTATTTTGTTGTAATTCAAAAACGAATAACTGCAGATACATGAAAATTTTACTGAATGTTTATATTAGCATTTCCTATACACCATAAAATTTTGAAAATAATTTGATTCTTTTTGAGCTGTGTACAGACATGGTCAGTTTTCAATTTTTTTTAGTTTTTTTTTTCTATAAATATCAATAGGTAAAGTTTTATCTGTTGGGCCAAAAAAGTGTATAAATTTAATACAAAGCTCCTGATATATTGTTACATATCAGTTGAAAAATATTAAAAAAA
>NW_021765222.1:0-1697 GCF_005508785.2 Acyrthosiphon pisum
CATGGAATAAAATGTAAATAACAATATCATAATATTTTTGATGCATAACATTACAAAACACAAAACTACAAAAGTAACGTTAAATGCAAAATTGAAAATATTTTAATGAATGTTTAAATGTTTGAACGATTGACTAAAAAAAAAAACTGGATGATTTATATAGTTACTGTGGTGATTGTTTAAATAATAATTGGTCGAAAATCTCTATATGCGACGGAGGCCTACATCCGAGTGAAAGTTTGTGGACAACTTTCCGGCATCATAATATTATTTTCTATCCGTCGCAAGCAGACACCTTAGGCCTATTTCATTGAAAACCATTAAGCATTGTTTTATAAACACCACCCGTCATACGACTAAACTAATAAATTAGCTATTATATTATAACAAATCAGTAGCGTATTTAGGAATTTTGATAGGGGGGGGGGGATGAAATATATAATAATAGGTACATCTCAATAAATACGAATAAAATATACATTTTTAAAATCCTCTAACTTGTTGAGTTTAGTGTGGATCAAGGTGAAATAAGAGTTTGTAGTAAGTGAGTTACTACTCAACATTTAAAATAATTTAAATTAGGTACATATTCGGCATTGTACGTCAAACGATTTAGTTCACCCTTTCTATTGTGCAGAACATAAATTATTAAATAGCCATGGGGAGTATAGTGACCAAAACAAAAGGATAAACAAATTTACAATTAATCAATTATTTAGGAACGATATTTAAACAATAATACCGCAACAGATTAGCACGACTTTACAAATCGTGTAGAATAGACGGAAGTGATATTTTGCAATATCGATATATGGCAAATATTAGATATACAAAAGTAGAATGATTTAGTATAATCGAATTTGTAGATAATAAATTAACTAGCAGTACATTATGAAAAATATGCAGAATAGATTAGGAATGCTCAAGTGCGTGGGTTGAGTCGATGGTCACACAGACCACATCCGTTAGAGACAAGATAGCGTATCGATAGGCAGGGGGAGCAGGGACCCGAATATAAAAGGGAGCCTGAAACAGCCTGTATTCAGACGTGTCTACTCCAGAGCACAACAAGCACCTTCACGTCATTCCGTGTAGTAACTTGTCATTTGGACTTAGACAAAATTACTGAAGAACATTTTAATAAACTACAAAGTATCTTTTCATCTGTCTACATTTATTTATAAACTACCCTGTCAACATCTTCATCATCAACACAAGTGGTCTTGCTTCCTGTAAAATCATAATATACCTACTCGTAGTCAACGGCTATCAGAATATTACTCTGACCGCTCCAAACTACGAGAATATTACAAGTTAACACAAATATTGTATAGTACCTAATAGCATTTATTATAAATTCATACTAACGATTTTAAAACGATGAACAAAAAAAATAGTTATAATACAAAATCCTGTTTTCTATTTTTTTGGATGCTCAGTTCATCGATAAGTTTATCTGGCATGATTATTGTATTGACTGGTGACATGCAAATAAAGCCAACACATTAAGAGGACGCTACACCCGTATGTGTTGTTTCCGTCTTACACAAGCACGACATAGCAAATTGTCGTTCACTATTCTCAATAGTGTGCTGTTGGTTTTGATGGCGATAGGGTTAAATTACCTATTATCAAACTTTTAGTTAAGAACATTATCTGGGTCTTAGTGCGGGCGATTTTTTAATATTTTAATTTTC
>NW_021765223.1:0-872 GCF_005508785.2 Acyrthosiphon pisum
TTTTTAATTTTAATAATTTGTGTTAATGAAATGTTTTTAAACGCATTTTATGAATTATTTTTATTTTTATTATTTTCATAATTTTGACGTTTTATTTACGACGGAGTAAGTAAACGATTATAATATAATCTATGCATGTACATTTCTCGCAAACAACAAATATATTTCAAATTTCAAATGACGGATAAAAACGTCAAATGGCTTATTAAATAATATCGAATAGCTCTGCAGGTCCAACATCATTAATCATTGTAAATGTTTCTAAATCTAAAACCCATAAATAGTTATTTTTATGGAAATATTATTTTAGTAATTTGTAAAATGGAGACAAAACATGTAGGTCTTGTTAAGGTGTATAGTGATGGGCGGTACGAATAATAAATAAGGTGTTCTCATGTTAAGATCAAAGAAATTGTTATAAATTATTTCATTCATTGATAATAGTTTTGTAGTACCTATTTTATATATTAATATGTATTATTTAGTATAGGTATGTCGTATGTATAAAATATTAAAATATTAAACTTTTATCTAAAATGTTTATTATTATAATGAGTTGTTTTATCTTATTAAAATACAAAAATAGAGAATATGGAGCAGAGTTAAGAAATTTTAGTACCTATAACCTTAGAAAGGGGCCTTTGATCAGATCGCAGACTGGGCATTTTTACGCCATTCCGACCCTGCAAGTGACCGTTCTAGCGGTATACGAATTTACGATCTACATTCGTATGATTGTTATATACACGTAGTTGTGTAAGTGATTAGAATTCGTATATGTCGGCACTTCCGAACAATAACCAAATAATACGGAATGGGTAGGTACTGTTCCCTTTGGTCGTTAGTAGTCTACGTTGTAGTTTTTAATTTTA
>NW_021765224.1:0-819 GCF_005508785.2 Acyrthosiphon pisum
GGTCGATATCACGGCGACAATATATGTATTTTGATTCGTAAGACTTATAAAATATTACGTGTGTGACGCTCCTTTCTAGAGCCTCGGTGTATGTGGTAATAAGAACCCGTGTTTTGATTATTATGATTGTGACTATTATCTTATGATCTTAGAAATCCCTACACTCGCAACAGTCGTACTCAGTCGACGGCTAACCGAATGTAATTTAAGTTACTGAGCATTTAAAATTGTGCTTATGAATTCCAAATAAATGAACGTAATTACGTATACTTATGATAATCTTATAAACTAGGTTTTTGCTCTTAGAAATCCCTACACTCGCAGCAGTCGTACACTGTCGACGGACAACCGAATGTAATTTAAGTTATTGAGCACTTAAAATTATGCTTATGTATCCTAAATAAGTAAACGTAATTACGATCTAATAATGATTAAATTATAGTAGCACGCTATCATACGATAACAGTCACAATGGTTGTGTAGTAGGGGAATATTTGTGTAGATAAATTAAAAGAAATGACAAAGTAAATTTGGTGAGCAATAAGGGATAATTAATTATGTGGTCATACTGAATGTTGAAATGATTCAATATACATATACGTCTGAGTTGATGTTGGTGGATACTCCTCTTGAACAGCAAAGAAAATGTATCGTGACGCTGACTAGCGTGGACGTTGTGCATCGGATGGTCTTGTAAAATAACTGTTCGGCAAGTCGATCCCATAGGGTCCTTATATAATGTGACTTTGGTGTGATCCCTTCTTCTGGTGCATCGATGTCTGCGTTTACGTATTGATGTGTTTATGACTTTCTGTCTTC
>NW_021765225.1:0-1113 GCF_005508785.2 Acyrthosiphon pisum
AATATATTATAATATATATAAAAAAATATGATCAACAAAATGTATATCTTGAAAAATTTAAAAACTTATATTAATAATACCTAAAGAAATCTTGGAAATGTTGGAATTTTTGAAAAAAAAAAATCGAATACTACCGTAAAAAAATCACATATTTAAATTACTTTGCGGTCAGCATTGCGGTGGTGGAAGTTTGTTTTCATACTATAAATAATAGGTACATAAAATCCACGCACGATAAGTTTTCGAGCGTTCGACCGCATCCGTTAGCTAATATCTATCATATTAAACTGTATTTCATATAAATATTTTATTTACCGGAAAAAACCGTGTCCGCGCGTGCCTACATAAATCGGGGTCTGCAAATAATAAAAATGTTAGAATTTTTAGTTTTCCATTTTTAGGTTGAGGGTTCTGGGGGGGGGGGGGGTAACCTGTAGGTAACTGGACCTGGTGTAAATATCATACTTAGATCATATAAGTTTAACCAGGAATGTATGCCTAACAGTGAAACAAATCTCCCTGTAATTTTATAGAAAAAATTCTAAACGATTTTTAATATCATTTTCAGAAATAAATACAAATATTTTTCTTATTATTATAATTTTGTTTATTTATTTTTAATCAGTTAACAGTATTTTACAACAAATATTAAATATAATATACAATTTTATAGTAGTAATTTGAGGTGAAAAAAATTCAACCGATAAAAGATCACCGTATAGCTAAAAATTCTAATATGTATGGTTGACGGTTCTGAGTCACTTTTTACGGGGAGATGAAAAAAGTTTAACCAGGAATCTATGCCTAACAGTGAAACAAATCTCCCTGTAATTTTATAGAAAAAATTCTAAACGATTTTTAATTTGACAGACAAGATATTAACATTTAGTCAGTTACTATGCAACTGTTGTACAATCAAGTCGTGTAATTTTATTTCAGTAAATTATCTTATTGATTCGATTTTTTTTTCAATCAATTATTTTTTGTTTTATTGAAAACCATGAATTTACAGAAGTTTTCTAACGATTTTCCTTCATTGGTTTATTTAGTAAGAAATAATTCGTATCCAGTACATTCAGATTTTACTACATTTTTATCGAGATTAAAATCGTA
>NW_021765226.1:0-755 GCF_005508785.2 Acyrthosiphon pisum
ATCCACTTACCTACCTTTTTTTTAAATTTATTTCTATTTAAATTGTTTTACCATACATAATTTTTAAATATTGTGAATAAAACCTTTTTCAAGGGACTAGTTTTTCATTTTTAGTCAGTACTAGATAGTTAATACTGAAACCATCTCTATTTAAAGAACTGTTGAGTTTATATTTGTGTTAAAACTGTTTCATATTATAACAGCATAATTAAATTAAACTAAAATAATATCCACTGCACATCATGCCATTATGGAAATCCCTATAGTTATTTAATATTACTTGTTATAATATTTATAGATACATTTTAGATACGGATTGATAAATTTCGCATAGAAAGCATCTAACATGAAAAGTGGCCTCTGCCCGTCACGAACCTAGCGGCGGTTTCGCCTCAGTGGTTCACATTACGCGCGGGTGCCTGGCACTGCGACCCCCGCGCTGTATGTGGTATAGGTTGAGAACCAATGGCTAACGGGTAGGGAAGCAGCAACGGGTCGCGGTGCACAGGTACCACTTTTCGTGTCGCGGACTATACATAACCATAGTATACGTGTGTAACCATACGCATTGTATCAAATCCGTCAATTACCATTAATTGGTATAATTAGTATTCTATAACTTCGAACACGACTTGTCATGACTTTTGGATACAATATTATTTGCACGGTAAATAATAATAACATATAATACTATTATATATAACTGGTGTGTTGTAGGTTTGTTGACTTTTATATACTTGGATGGATTTAGTTTA
>NW_021765227.1:0-20709 GCF_005508785.2 Acyrthosiphon pisum
TGATACTCTACAAAATGTGATGAGCTTTTGGACCATATGATAGAAATGAGTATGACATGGTAGAACTGTTGACTTGTTTTGTCCAGTTTTCCATTGTTTAACACACTTATTATTATATGCTTAATCTCAAATTCTGATTTTGAATATATTTATATGTATTTATAGTATATTTATATTGTATGCACAATTTTAATAAGTAATTTAATCCTATATTATTAAAAAAAATATAATATGCATATTACATTTTTAGTTAACCTAATAAATATGCAATAAAAAATTGATTGTTGTAGTGATTTGATAGATAATATATTTATATTATTAATCAATATAAAGACATGATGATAATTCAATAGGCCGAGCTGATGATAGATATATTATGTTTACTTTGTATAGTTTGTCGATAAATCAGTTGAGGTTGTTATTAAACTTCCAGACTTGTTGTTTCTCTTGCTTGGTAGACAAAAATCAACTCATGTGATCAACTCTCGGAAACGTTTTAATTGTATCTGAACTTATAGATTATTATGTCATTGAAATAATAAGTAAAAATGTATATAAATGTTTATATATTGTCTAATATTAAACTAGTATGATTACTATAATTAAATATTAAAATTAATTTTATGATACTCTACAAAATGTGATGAGCTTTTCGACCATATGATAGAAATTAGTAAGACATGGTAGAACTGTTGACTTGTTTTGTCCAGTTTTCCATTGTTTAACACACTTATTATTATATGCTTAATCTCAAATTCTGATTTTGAATATATTTATATGTATTTATAGTATATTTATATTGTATGCACAATTTTAATAAGTAATTTAATCCTATATTATTAAAAAAAATATAATATGCATATTACATTTTTAGTTAACCTAATAAATATGCAATAAAAAATTGATTGATGTAGTGATTTGATAGATAATATATTTATATTATTAATCAATATAAAGACATGATGATAATTCAATAGGCCGAGCTGATGATAGATATATTATGTTTACTTTGTATAGTCTGTCGATAAATCAGTTGAGTTTTTTATTAAACTTCCAGACTTGTTGTTTCTCTTGCTTGGTAGACAAAAATCAACTCATGTGATCAACTCTCGGAAACGTTTTAATTGTATCTGAACTTATAGACTATTATGTCATTGAAATAATAAGTAAAAATGTATATAAATGTTTATATTTTGTGTAATATTAAACTACTATGACTACTATAATTAAATATTAAAATTAATTTTATGATACTCTACAAAATGTGATGAGCTTTTGGACCATATGATAGAAATGAGTATGACATGGTAGAACTGTTGACTTGTTTTGTCCAGTTTTCCATTGTTTAACACACTTATTATTATATGCTTAATCTCAAATTCTGATTTTGAATATATTTATATGTATTTATAGTATATTTATATTGTATGCACAATTTTAATAAGTAATTTAATCCTATATTATTAAAAAAAATATAATATGCATATTACATTTTTAGTTAACCTAATAAATATGCAATAAAAAATTGATTGATGTAGTGATTTGATAGATAATATATTTATATTATTAATCAATATAAAAACATGATGATATTTCAATAGGCCGAGCTGATGATAGATATATTATGTTTACTTTGTATAGTCTGTCGATAAATCAGTTGAGTTTTTTATTAAACTTCCAGACTTGTTGTTTCTCTTGCTTGGTAGACAAAAATCAACTCATGTGATCAACTCTCGGAAACGTTTTAATTGTATCTGAACTTATAGACTATTATGTCATTGAAATAATAAGTAAAAATGTATATAAATGTTTATATTTTGTGTAATATTAAACTAGTATGACTACTATAATTAAATATTAAAATTAATTTTATGATACTCTACAAAATGTGATGAGCTTTTGGACCATATGATAGAAATGAGTATGACATGGTAGAACTGTTGACTTGTTTTGTCCAGTTTTCCATTGTTTAACACACTTATTATTATATGCTTAATCTCAAATTCTGATTTTGAATATATTTATATGTATTTATAGTATATTTATATTGTATGCACAATTTTAATAAGTAATTTAATCCTATATTATTAAAAAAAATATAATATGCATATTACATTTTTAGTTAACCTAATAAATATGCAATAAAAAATTGATTGTTGTAGTGATTTGATAGATAATATATTTATATTATTAATCAATATAAAGACATGATGATATTTCAATAGGCCGAGCTGATGATAGATATATTATGTTTACTGTGTATAGTCTGTCGATAAATCAGTTGAGGTTTTTATTAAACTTCCAGACTTGTTGTTTATCTTGCTTGGTAGACAAAAATCAACTCATGTGATCAACTCTCGGAAACGTTTTAATTGTATCTGAACTTATAGATTATTATGTCATTGAAATAATAAGTAAAAATGTATATAAGTGTTTATATATTGTCTAATATTAAACTAGTATGATTACTATAATTAAATATTAAAATTAATTTTATGATACTTTACAAAATGTGATGAGCTTTTCGACCATATGTTAGAAATGAGTATGACATGGTAGAACTGTTGACTTGTTTTGTCCAGTTTCGCATTGTTTAACACACTTATTATTATATGCTTAATCTCAAATTCTGATTTTGAATATATTTATATGTATTTATAGTATATTTATATTGTATGCACAATTTTAATAAGTAATTTAATCCTATATTATTAAAAAAAATATAATATGCATATTACATTTTTAGTTAACCTAATAAATATGCAATAAAAAATTGATTGATGTAGTGATTTGATAGATAATTTATTTATATTATTAATCAATATAAAGACATGATGATAATTCAATAGGCCGAGCTGATGATAGATATATTATGTTTACTTTGTATAGTCTGTCGATAAATCAGTTGAGTTTTTTATTAAACTTCCAGACTTGTTGTTTCTCTTGCTTGGTAGACAAAAATCAACTCATGTGATCAACTCTCGGAAACGTTTTAATTGTATCTGAACTTATAGACTATTATGTCATTGAAATAATAAGTAAAAATGTATATAAATGTTTATATTTTGTGTAATATTAAACTACTATGACTACTATAATTAAATATTAAAATTAATTTTATGATACTCTACAAAATGTGATGAGCTTTTGGACCATATGATAGAAATGAGTATGACATGGTAGAACTGTTGACTTGTTTTGTCCAGTTTCGCATTGTTTAACACACTTATTATTATATGCTTAATCTCAAATTCTGATTTTGAATATATTTATATGTATTTATAGTATATTTATATTGTATGCACAATTTTAATAAGTAATTTAATCCTATATTATTAAAAAAAATATAATATGCATATTACATTTTTAGTTAACCTAATAAATATGCAATAAAAAATTGATTGATGTAGTGATTTGATAGATAATATATTTATATTATTAATCAATATAAAGACATGATGATATTTCAATAGGCCGAGCTGATGATAGATATATTATGTTTACTTTGTATAGTCTGTCGATAAATCAGTTGAGGTTTTTATTAAACTTCCAGACTTGTTGTTTCTCTTGCTTGGTAGACAAAAATCAACTCATGTGATCAACTCTCGGAAACGTTTTAATTGTATCTGAACTTATAGATTATTATGTCATTGAAATAATAAGTAAAAATGTATATAAGTGTTTATATATTGTCTAATATTAAACTAGTATGATTACTATAATTTAATATTAAAATTAATTTTATGATACTCTACAAAATGTGATGAGCTTTTCGACCATATGATAGAAATGAGTATGACATGGTAGAACTGTTGACTTGTTTTGTCCAGTTTCACATTGTTTAACACACTTATTATTATATGCTTAATCTCAAATTCTGATTTTGAATATATTTATATGTATTTATAGTATATTTATATTGTATGCACAATTTTAATAAGTAATTTAATCCTATATTATTAAAAAAAATATAATATGCATATTACATTTTTAGTTAACCTAATAAATATGCAATAAAAAATTGATTGATGTAGTGATTTGATAGATAATATATTTATATTATTAATCAATATAAAGACATGATGATATTTCAATAGGCCGAGCTGATGATAGATATATTATGTTTACTTTGTATAGTCTGTCGATAAATCAGTTGAGGTTTTTATTAAACTTCCAGACTTGTTGTTTCTCTTGCTTGGTAGACAAAAATCAACTCATGTGATCAACTCTCGGAAACGTTTTAATTGTATCTGAACTTATAGACTATTATGTCATTGAAATAATAAGTAAAAATGTATATAAATGTTTATATTTTGTGTAATATTAAACTAGTATGACTACTATAATTAAATATTAAAATTAATTTTATGATACTCTACAAAATGTGATGAGCTTTTGGACCATATGATAGAAATGAGTATGACATGGTAGAACTGTTGACTTGTTTTGTCCAGTTTTCCATTGTTTAACACACTTATTATTATATGCTTAATCTCAAATTCTGATTTTGAATATATTTATATGTATTTATAGTATATTTATATTGTATGCACAATTTTAATAAGTAATTTAATCCTATATTATTAAAAAAAATATAATATGCATATTACATTTTTAGTTAACCTAATAAATATGCAATAAAAAATTGATTGATGTAGTGATTTGATAGATAATATATTTATATTATTAATCAATATAAAAACATGATGATATTTCAATAGGCTGAGCTGATGATAGATATATTATGTTTACTTTGTATAGTCTGTCGATAAATCAGTTGAGGTTTTTATTAAACTTCCAGACTTGTTGTTTCTCTTGCTTGGTAGACAAAAATCAACTCATGTGATCAACTCTCGGAAACGTTTTAATTGTATCTGAACTTATAGACTATTATGTCATTGAAATAATAAGTAAAAATGTATATAAATGTTTATATTTTGTGTAATATTAAACTAGTATGACTACTATAATTAAATATTAAAATTAATTTTATGATACTCTACAAAATGTGATGAGCTTTTGGACCATATGATAGAAATGAGTATGACATGGTAGAACTGTTGACTTGTTTTGTCCAGTTTTCCATTGTTTAACACACTTATTATTATATGCTTAATCTCAAATTCTGATTTTGAATATATTTATATGTATTTATAGTATATTTATATTGTATGCACAATTTTAATAAGTAATTTAATCCTATATTATTAAAAAAAATATAATATGCATATTACATTTTTAGTTAACCTAATAAATATGCAATAAAAAATTGATTGATGTAGTGATTTGATAGATAATATATTTATATTATTAATCAATATAAAGACATGATGATAATTCAATAGGCCGAGCTGATGATAGATATATTATGTTTACTTTGTATAGTCTGTCGATAAATCAGTTGAGTTTTATATTAAACTTCCAGACTTGTTGTTTCTCTTGCTTGGTAGACAAAAATCAACTCATGTGATCAACTCTCGGAAACGTTTTAATTGTATCTGAACTTATAGACTATTATGTCATTGAAATAATAAGTAAAAATGTATATAAATGTTTATATTTTGTGTAATATTAAACTAGTATGACTACTATAATTAAATATTAAAATTAATTTTATGATACTCTACAAAATGTGATGAGCTTTTGGACCATATGATAGAAATGAGTATGACATGGTAGAACTGTTGACTTGTTTTGTCCAGTTTTCCATTGTTTAACACACTTATTATTATATGCTTAATCTCAAATTCTGATTTTGAATATATTAATATGTATTTATAGTATATTTATGTTGTATGCACAATTTTAATAAGTAATTTAATCCTATATTATTAAAAAAAATATAATATGCATATTACATTTTTAGTTAACCTAATAAATATGCAATAAAAAATTGATTGATGTAGTGATTTGATAGATAATATATTTATATTATTAATCAATATAAAAACATGATGATATTTCAATAGGCCGAGCTGATGATAGATATATTATGTTTACTTTGTATAGTCTGTCGATAAATCAGTTGAGTTTTTTATTAAACTTCCAGACTTGTTGTTTCTCTTGCTTGGTAGACAAAAATCAACTCATGTGATCAACTCTCGGAAACGTTTTAATTGTATCTGAACTTATAGACTATTATGTCATTGAAATAATAAGTAAAAATGTATATAAATGTTTATATTTTGTGTAATATTAAACTAGTATGACTACTATAATTAAATATTAAAATTAATTTTATGATACTCTACAAAATGTGATGAGCTTTTCGACCATATGATAGAAATGAGTATGACATGGTAGAACTGTTGACTTGTTTTGTCCAGTTTTCCATTGTTTAACACACTTATTATTATATGCTTAATCTCAAATTCTGATTTTGAATATATTATTATGTATTTATAGTATATTTATATTGTATGCACAATTTTAATAAGTAATTTAATCCTATATTATTAAAAAAAATATAATATGCATATTACATTTTTAGTTAACCTAATAAATATGCAATAAAAAATTGATTGATGTAGTGATTTGATAGATAATATATTTATATTATTAATCAATATAAAAACATGATGATATTTCAATAGGCCGAGCTGATGATAGATATATTATGTTTACTGTGTATAGTCTGTCGATAAATCAGTTGAGTTTTTTATTAAACTTCCAGACTTGTTGTTTCTCTTGCTTGGTAGACAAAAATCAACTCATGTGATCAACTCTCGGAAACGTTTTAATTGTATCTGAACTTATAGATTATTATGTCATTGAAATAATAAGTAAAAATGTATATAAGTGTTTATATATTGTCTAATATTAAACTAGTATGACTACTATAATTAAATATTAAAATTAATTTTATGATACTCTACAAAATGTGATGAGCTTTTCGACCATATGATAGAAATGAGTATGACATGGTAGAACTGTTGACTTGTTTTGTCCAGTTTCGCATTGTTTAACACACTTATTATTATATGCTTAATCTCAAATTCTGATTTTGAATATATTTATATGTATTTATAGTATATTTATATTGTATGCACAATTTTAATAAGTAATTTAATCCTATATTATTAAAAAAAATATAATATGCATATTACATTTTTAGTTAACCTAATAAATATGCAATAAAAAATTGATTGATGTAGTGATTTGATAGATAATATATTTATATTATTAATCAATATAAAGACATGATGATAATTCAATAGGCCGAGCTGATGATAGATATATTATGTTTACTGTGTATAGTCTGTCGATAAATCAGTTGAGGTTGGTTTTTATTAAACTTCCAGACTTGTTGTTTCTCTTGCTTGGTAGACAAAAATCAACTCATGTGATCAACTCTCGGAAACGTTTTAATTGTATCTGAACTTATAGATTATTATGTCATTGAAATAATAAGTAAAAATGTATATAAGTGTTTATATATTGTCTAATATTAAACTAGTATGATTACTATAATTTAATATTAAAATTAATTTTATGATACTCTACAAAATGTGATGAGCTTTTCGACCATATGATAGAAATGAGTATGACATGGTAGAACTGTTGACTTGTTTTGTCCAGTTTCGCATTGTTTAACACACTTATTATTATATGCTTAATCTCAAATTCTGATTTTGAATATATTTATATGTATTTATAGTATATTTATATTGTATGCACAATTTTAATAAGTAATTTAATCCTATATTATTAAAAAAAATATAATATGCATATTACATTTTTAGTTAACCTAATAAATATGCAATAAAAAATTGATTGATGTAGTGATTTGATAGATAATATATTTATATTATTAATCAATATAAAGACATGATGATATTTCAATAGGCCGAGCTGATGATAGATATATTATGTTTACTTTGTATAGTCTGTCGATAAATCAGTTGAGGTTTTTATTAAACTTCCAGACTTGTTGTTTCTCTTGCTTGGTAGACAAAAATCAACTCATGTGATCAACTCTCGGAAACGTTTTAATTGTATCTGAACTTATAGACTATTATGTCATTGAAATAATAAGTAAAAATGTATATAAGTGTTTATATATTGTCTAATATTAAACTAGTATGATTACTATAATTAAATATTAAAATTAATTTTATGATACTCTACAAAATGTGATGAGCTTTTCGACCATATGATAGAAATGAGTATGACATGGTAGAACTGTTGACTTGTTTTGTCCAGTTTTCCATTGTTTAACACACTTATTATTATATGCTTAATCTCAAATTCTGATTTTGAATATATTTATATGTATTTATAGTATATTTATATTGTATGCACAATTTTAATAAGTAATTTAATCCTATATTATTAAAAAAAATATAATATGCATATTACATTTTTAGTTAACCTAATAAATATGCAATAAAAAATTGATTGATGTAGTGATTTGATAGATAATATATTTATATTATTAATCAATATAAAGACATGATGATAATTCAATAGGCCGAGCTGATGATAGATATATTATGTTTACTTTGTATAGTCTGTCGATAAATCAGTTGAGTTTTTTTATTAAACTTCCAGACTTGTTGTTTCTCTTGCTTGCTAGACAAAAATCAACTCATGTGATCAACTCTCGGAAACGTTTTAATTGTATCTGAACTTATAGACTATTATGTCATTGAAATAATAAGTAAAAATGTATATAAATGTTTATATTTTGTGTAATATTAAACTAGTATGACTACTATAATTAAATATTAAAAATAATTTTATGATACTCTACAAAATGTGATGAGCTTTTGGACCATATGATAGAAATGAGTATGACATGGTAGAACTGTTGACTTGTTTTGTCCAGTTTTCCATTGTTTAACACACTTATTATTATATGCTTAATCTCAAATTCTGATTTTGAATATATTTATATGTATTTATAGTATATTTATATTGTATGCACAATTTTAATAAGTAATTTAATCCTATATTATTAAAAAAAATATAATATGCATATTACATTTTTAGTTAACCTAATAAATATGCAATAAAAAATTGATTGATGTAGTGATTTGATAGATAATATATTTATATTATTAATCAATATAAAAACATGATGATATTTCAATAGGCCGAGCTGATGATAGATATATTATGTTTACTTTGTATAGTCTGTCGATAAATCAGTTGAGTTTTTTATTAAACTTCCAGACTTGTTGTTTCTCTTGCTTGGTAGACAAAAATCAACTCATGTGATCAACTCTCGGAAACGTTTTAATTGTATCTGAACTTATAGACTATTATGTCATTGAAATAATAAGTAAAAATGTATATAAATGTTTATTTTTTGTGTAATATTAAACAAGTATGACTACTATAATTAAATATTAAAAATTAATTTTATGATACTCTACAAAATGTGATGAGCTTTTGGACCATATGATAGAAATGAGTATGACATGGTAGAACTGTTGACTTGTTTTGTCCAGTTTTCCATTGTTTAACACACTTATTATTATATGCTTAATCTCAAATTCTGATTTTGAATATATTTATATGTATTTATAGTATATTTATATTCTATGCTCAATTTTAATAAGTAATTAAATCCTATATTATTAAAAAAAATATAATATGCATATTAGATTTTTAGTTAACCTAATGAATATGCAATAAAAAATTGATTGTTGTAGTGATTTGATAGATAATATATTTATATTATTAATCAATATAAAGACATGATGATATTTCAATAGACCGAGCTGATGATAGATATATTATGTTTACTGTGTATAGTCTGTCGATAAATCAGTTGAGGTTTTTATTAAACTTCCAGAATTGTTGTTTCTCTTGCTTGGTAGACATAAATCAACTTATGTGATCAACTCTCGGAAACGTTTTAATTGTATCTGAACTTATAGATTATTATGTCATTGAAATAATAAGTAAAAATGTATATAAATGTTTATATTTTGTCTAATATTAAACTAGTAAGATTACTATAATTAAATATTAAAAATTAATTTTATGATACTCTACAAAATATGATGAGCTTTTCGGCTATAAGATAGAAATGAGTATGACATGGTAGACCTGTTGACTTGTTTTGTCCAGTTTTCCATTGTTTAACACACTTATTTTTATATGCTTAATCTCAAATTCTGATTTTGAATATATTTATATGTATTTATAGTATATTTATATTCTATGCACAATTTTAATAAGTAATTAAATCTTACATTATTAAAAAAAATATAATATGCATATTACATTTTTAGTTAACCTAATAAATATGCAATAAAAAATTGATTGATGTAGTGATTTGATAGATAATATATTTATATTATTAATCAATATAAAGACATGATGATATTTCAATAGGCCGAGCTGATGATAGATATATTATGTTTACTGTGTATAGTCTGTCGATAAATCAGTTGAGGTTTTTATTAAACTTCCAGACTTGTTGTTTCTCTTGCTTGGTAGACAAAAATCAACTCATGTGATCAACTCTCGGAAACGTTTTAATTGTATCTGAACTTATAGATTATTATGTCATTGAAATAATAAGTAAAAATGTATATAAATGTTTATATATTGTCTAATATTAAACTAGTATGATTACTATAATTAAATATTAAAATTAATTTTATGATACTCTACAAAATGTGATGAGCTTTTCGACCATATGATAGAAATGAGTATGACATGGTAGAACTGTTGACTTGTTTTGTCCAGTTTTCCATTGTTTAACACACTTATTATTATATGCTTAATCTCAAATTCTGATTTTGAATATATTTATATGTATTTATAGTATATTTATATTGTATGCACAATTTTAATAAGTAATTTAATCCTATATTATTAAAAAAAATATAATATGCATATTACATTTTTAGTTAACCTAATAAATATGCAATAAAAAATTGATTGATGTAGTGATTTGATAGATAATATATTTATATTATTAATCAATATAAAGACATGATGATATTTCAATAGGCCGAGCTGATGATAGATATATTATGTTTACTTTGTATAGTCTGTCGATAAATCAGTTGAGTTTTTTATTAAACTTCCAGACTTGTTGTTTCTCTTGCTTGGTAGACAAAAATCAACTCATGTGATCAACTCTCGGAAACGTTTTAATTGTATCTGAACTTATAGACTATTATGTCATTGAAATAATAAGTAAAAATGTATATAAATGTTTATATTTTGTGTAATATTAAACTAGTATGATTACTATAATTAAATATTAAAATTAATTTTATGATACTCTACAAAATGTGATGAGCTTTTCGACCATATGATAGAAATGAGTATGACATGGTAGAACTCTTGACTTGTTTTGTCCAGTTTTCCATTGTTTAACACACTTATTATTATATGCTTAATCTCAAATTCTGATTTTGAATATATTTATATGTATTTATAGTATATTTATATTGTATGCACAATTTTAATAAGTAATTTAATCCTATATTATTAAAAAAAATATAATATGCATATTACATTTTTAGTTAACCTAATAAATATGCAATAAAAAATTGATTGACGTAGTGATTTGATAGATAATATATTTATATTATTAATCAATATAAAGACATGATGATAATTCAATAGGCCGAGCTGATGATAGATATATTATGTTTACTTTGTATAGTCTGTCGATAAATCAGTTGAGGTTTTTATTAAACTTCCAGACTTGTTGTTTCTCTTGCTTGGTAGACAAAAATCAAATCATGTGATCAACTCTCGGAAACGTTTTAATTGTATCTGAACTTATAGATTATTATGTCATTGAAATAATAAGTAAAAATGTATATAAGTGTTTATATATTGTCTAATATTAAACTAGTATGATTACTATAATTAAATATTAAAATTAATTTTATGATACTCTACAAAATGTGATGAGCTTTTCGACCATATGATAGAAATGAGTATGACATGGTAGAACTGTTGACTTGTTTTGTCCAGTTGTCCATTGTTTAACACACTTATTATTATATGCTTAATCTCAAATTCTGATTTTGAATATATTTATATGTATTTATAGTATATTTATATTCTATGCACAATTTTAATAAGTAATTAAATCTTATATTATTGAAAAAAATATAATATGCATATTAGATTTTTAGTTAACCTAATGAATATGCAATAAAAAATTGATTGTTGTAGTGATTTGATAGACAATATATTTATATTTTTAATCAATATAAAGACATGATGATATTTCAGTAGGCCGAGCTGATGATAGATATATTATGTTTACTTTGTATAGTCTGTCGATAAATCAGTTGAGGTTTTTATTAAACTTCCAGACTTGTTGTTTCTCTTGCTTGGTAGACAAAAATCAACTCATGTGATCAACTCTCGGAAACGTTTTAATTGTATCTGAACTTATAGATTATTATGTCATTGAAATAATAAGTAAAAATGTATATAAATGTTTATATATTGTCTAATATTAAACTAGTATGATTACTATAATTAAATATTAAAATTAATTTTATGATACTCTACAAAATGTGATGAGCTTTTCGACCATATGATAGAAATTAGTAAGACATGGTAGAACTGTTGACTTGTTTTGTCCAGTTTTCCATTGTTTAACACACTTATTATTATATGCTTAATCTCAAATTCTGATTTTGAATATATTTATATGTATTTATAGTATATTTATATTGTATGCACAATTTTAATAAGTAATTTAATCCTATATTATTAAAAAAAATATAATATGCATATTACATTTTTAGTTAACCTAATAAATATGCAATAAAAAATTGATTGATGTAGTGATTTGATAGATAATATATTTATATTATTAATCAATATAAAGACATGATGATAATTCAATAGGCCGAGCTGATGATAGATATATTATGTTTACTTTGTATAGTGTGTCGATAAATCAGTTGAGGTTTTTATTAAACTTCCAGACTTGTTGTTTCTCTTGCTTGGTAGACAAAAATCAACTCATGTGATCAACTCTCGGAAACGTTTTAATTGTATCTGAACTTATAGACTATTATGTCATTGAAATAATAAGTAAACATGTATATAAATGTTTATATTTTGTGTAATATTAAACTAGTATGACTACTATAATTAAATATTAAAATTAATTTTATGATACTCTACAAAATGTGATGAGCTTTTCGACCATATGATAGAAATGAGTATGACATGGTAGAACTGTTGACTTGTTTTGTCCAGTTTTCCATTGTTTAACACACTTATTATTATATGCTTAATCTCAAATTCTGATTTTGAATATATTTATATGTATTCATAGTATATTTATATTGTATGCACAATTTTAATAAGTAATTTAATCCTATATTATTAAAAAAAATATAATATGCATATTACATTTTTAGTTAACCTAATAAATATGCAATAAAAAATTGATTGATGTAGTGATTTGATAGATAATATATTTATATTATTAATCAATATAAAAACATGATTATATTTCAATAGGCCGAGCTGATGATAGATATATTATGTTTACTGTGTATAGTCTGTCGATAAATCAGTTGAGGTTTTTATTAAACTTCCAGACTTGTTGTTTCTCTTGCTTGGTAGACAAAAATCAACTCATGTGATCAACTCTCGGAAACATTTTAATTGTATCTGAACTTATAGATTATTATGTCATTGAAATAATAAGTAAAAATGTATATAAATGTTTATATTTTGTGTAATATTAAACTAGTATGAATACTATAATTAAATATTAAAAATTAAAATTAATTTTATGATATTCTACAAAATATGATGAGCTAAGTATCCATATGATAGAAATAAGTATGACATGGTAGATCTGTTGACTTGTTTTATCCAGTTTTCCATTGTTTAACACACTTATTATTATATGCTTAATCTCAAATTCTGATTTTGAATATATTTATATGTATTTATAGTATATTTATATTGTATGCACAATTTTAATAAGTATTTAAATCTTATATTATTAAAAAAAATATAATATGCATATTACATTTTTAGTTAACGTAATAAATATGCAATAAAAAATTGATTGTTGTAGTGATTTGATAGATAATATATTTATATTATTAATCAATATAAAGAAATGATGATGTTTCAATAGGCCGAGCTGATGATAGATATATTATGTTTACCTACTGTTTATAGTATGTCGATAAATCAGTTGAGGTTTTTATTAAACTTCCAGACTTGTCGTTTCTCTTGCTTGGTAGACAAAAATCAACTCATGTGATCAACTCTCGGAAACGTTTTAATTGTATCTGAACTTATAAATTATTATGTCATTGAAATAATAAGTAAAAATGTATATAAATGTTTATATTTTGTGTAATATTAAACTAGTATGAATACTATAATTAAATATTAAAAATTAAAATTAATTTTATGATATTCTACAAAATATGATGAGCTAAGTATCCATATGATAGAAATAAGTATGACATGGTAGATCTGTTGACTTGTTTTATCCAGTTTTCCATTGTTTAACACACTTATTATTATATGCTTAATCTCAAATTCTGATTTTGAATATATTTATATGTATTTATAGTATATTTATATTGTATGCACAATTTTAATAAGTATTTAAATCTTATATTATTAAAAAAAATATAATATACATATTACATTTTTAGTTAACGTAATAAATATGCAATAAAAAATTGATTGTTGTAGTGATTTGATAGATAATATATTTATATTATTAATCAATATAAAGAAATGATGATGTTTCAATAGGCCGAGCTGATGATAGATATATTATGTTTACTGTGTATAGTATGTCGATAAATCAGTTGAGGTTTTTATTAAACTTCCAGACTTGTCGTTTCTCTTGCTTGGTAGACAAAAATCAACTCATGTGATCAACTCTCGGAAACGTTTTAATTGTATCTGAACTTATAAATTATTATGTCATTGAAATAATAAGTAAAAATGTATATAAATGTTTATATTTTGTGTAATATTAAACTAGTATGAATACTATAATTAAATATTAAAAATTAAAATTAATTTTATGATACTCTACAAAATATGATGAGCTTGGCGTCCATATGATAGAAATAAGTATGACATGGTAGATCTGTTGACTTGTTTTATCCAGTTTTCCATTGTTTAACACACTTATTATTATATGCTTAATCTCAAATTCTGATTTTGAATATATTTATATGTATTTATAGTATATTTATATTGTATGCACAATTTTAATAAGTATTTAAATCTTATATTATTAAAAAAAATATAATATGCATATTACATTTTTAGTTAACGTAATAAATATGCAATAAAAAATTGATTGTTGTAGTGATTTGATAGATAATATATTTATATTATTAATCAATATAAAGAAATGATGATGTTTCAATAGGCCGAGCTGATGATAGATATATTATGTTTACTGTGTATAGTATGTCGATAAATCAGTTGAGGTTTTTATTAAACTTCCAGATTTGTCGTTTCTCTTGCTTGGTAGACAAAAATCAACTCATGTGATCAACTCTCGGAAATGTTTTAATTGTATCTGAACTTATAAATTATTATGTCATTGAAATAATAAGTAAAAATGTGTATAAATGTTTAAATTTTGTGTAATATTAAACTAGTATGAATACTATAATTAAATATTAAAAATTAAAATTAATTTTATGATACTCTACAAAATATGATGAGCTTGGCGTCCATATGATAGAAATAAGTATGACATGGTAGATCTGTTGACTTGTTTTATCCAGTTTTCCATTGTTTAACACACTTATTATTATATGCTTAATCTCAAATTCTGATTTTGAATATATTTATATGTATTTATAGTATATTTATATTGTATGCACAATTTTAATAAGTATTTAAATCTTATATTATTAAAAAAAATATAATATGCATATTACATTTTTAGTTAACCTAATAAATATGCAATAAAAAATTGATTGTTGTAGTGATTTGATAGATAATATATTTATATTATTAATCAATATAAAGAAATGATGATGTTTCAATAGGCCGAGCTGATGATAGATATATTATGTTTACTGTGTATAGTATGTCGATAAATCAGTTGAGGTTTTTATTAAACTTCCAGACTTGTCGTTTCTCTTGCTTGGTAGACAAAAATCAACTCATGTGATCAACTCTCGGAAACGTTTTAATTGTATCTGAACTTATAAATTATTATGTCATTGAAATAATAAGTAAAAATGTATATAAATGTTTATATTTTGTGTAATATTAAACTAGTATGAATACTATAATTAAATATTAAAAATTAAAATTAATTTTATGATATTCTACAAAATATGATGAGCTAAGTATCCATATGATAGAAATAAGTATGACATGGTTGATCTGTTGACTTGTTTTATCCAGTTTTCCATTGTTTAACACACTTATTATTATATGCTTAATCTCAAATTCTGATTTTGAATATATTTATATGTATTTATAGTATATTTATATTGTATGCACAATTTTAATAAGTATTTAAATCTTATATTATTAAAAAAAATATAATATGCATATTACATTTTTAGTTAACGTAATAAATATGCAATAAAAAATTGATTGTTGTAGTGATTTGATAGATAATATATTTATATTATTAATCAATATAAAGAAATGATGATATTTCAATAGGCCGAGCTGATGATAGATATATTATGTTTACCTACTGTTTATAGTCTGTCGATAAATCAGTTGAGGTTTTTATTAAACTTCCAGACTTGTTGTTTCTCTTGCTTGGTAGACATAAATCAACTTATGTGATCAACTCCCGGAAACGTTTTAATTGTATCTGAACTTATAGATTATTATGTCATTGAAATAATAAGTAAAAATGTATATAAATGTTTATTTTTTGTGTAATATTAAACTAGTATGATTACTTTAATTAAATATTAAAAATTAAAATTAATTTTATGATACTCTACAAAATATGATGAGCTTTTCGGCTATAAGATAGAAATAAGTATGACATGGTAGATCTGTTGACTTGTTTTGTCCAGTTTTCCATTGTTTAACACACTTATTATTATATGCTTAATCTCAAATTCTGATTTTGAATATATTTATATGTATTTATAGTATATTTATATTGTATGCACAATTTTAATAAGTATTTAAATCTTATATTATTAAAAAAAATATAATATGCATATTACATTTTTAGTTAACGTAATAAATATGCAATAAAAAATTGATTGTTGTAGTGATTTGATAGATAATATATTTATATTATTAATCAATATAAAGAAATGATGATGTTTCAATAGGCCGAGCTGATGATAGATATATTATGTTTACTGTGTATAGTATGTCGATAAATCAGTTGAGGTTTTTATTAAACTTCCAGATTTGTCGTTTCTCTTGCTTGGTAGACATAAATCAACTTATGTGATCAACTCCCGGAAACGTTTTAATTGTATCTGAACTTATAGATTATTATGTCATTGAAATAATAAGTAAAAATGTATATAAATGTTTATTTTTTGTGTAATATTAAACTAGTATGATTACTTTAATTAAATATTAAAAATTAAAATTAATTTTATGATACTCTACAAAATATGATGAGCTTTTCGTCCATAAGATAGAAATGATTATGACATGGTAGATCTGTTGACTTGTTTTGTCCAGTTTTCCATTGTTTAACACACTTATTATTATATGCTTAATCTCAAATTCTGATTTTGAATATATTTATATGTATTTATAGTATATTTATATTCTATGCACAATTTTAATAAGTAATTAAATCTTATATTATTAAAAAAAATATAATATGCATATTAGATTTTTAGTTAACCTAATGAATATGCAATAAAAAATTGATTGTTGTAGTGATTTTATAGATAATATATTTATATTATTAATCAATATGAAGACATGATGATATTTCAATAGGCCGAGCTGATGATAGATATATTATGTTTACTGTGTATAGTCTGTCGATAAATCAGTTGAGGTTTTTATTAAACTTCCAGACTTGTTGTTTCTCTTGCTTGGTAGACATAAATCAACTTATGTGATCAACTCTCGGAAACGTTTTAATTGTATCTGAACTTATAGATTATTATGTCATTGTAATAATAAGTAAAAATGTATATAAATGTTTATTTTTTGTGTAATATTAAACTAGTATGATTACTTTAATTAAATATTAAAAATTAAAATTAATTTTATGATACTCTACAAAATATGATGAGCTTTTCGTCCATAAGATAGAAATGAGTATGATATGGTAGATCTGTTGACTTGTTTTGTCCAGTTTTCCATTGTTTAACACACTTATTATTATATGCTTAATCTCAAATTCTGATTTTGAATATATTTATATGTATTTATAGTATATTTATATTCTATGCACAATTTTAATAAGTAATTAAATCTTACATTATTAAAAAAAATATAATATGCATATTAGATTTTTAGTTAACCTAATGAATATGCAATAAAAAATTGATTGTTGTAGTGATTTGATAGATAATATATTTATATTATTAATCAATATAAAGACATGATGATATTTCAATAGGCCGAGCTGATGATAGATATATTATGTTTACTGTGTATAGTCTGTCGATAAATCAGTTGAGGTTTTTATTAAACTTCCAGACTTGTTGTTTCTCTTGCTTGGTAGACATAATTCAACTTATGTGATCAACTCTCGGAAACGTTTTAATTGTATCTGAACTTATAGATTATTATGTCATTGAAATAATAAGTTAAAATGTATATAAATGTGTATATTTTGTGTAATATTAAACTAGTATGACTACTATAATTAAATATTAAAAATTAAGTTTATGATACTCTACAAAATATGATGAGCTTTTCGTCCATAAGATAGAAATGATTATGACATGGTAGATCTGTTGACTTGTTTTGTCCAGTTTTCCATTGTTTAACACACTTATTATTATATGCTTAATCTCAAATTCTGATTTTGAATATATTTATATGTATTTATAGTATATTTATATTCTATGCACAATTTTAATAAGTAATTAAATCTTATATTATTAAAAAAAATATAATATGCATATTAGATTTTTAGTTAACCTAATGAATATGCAATAAAAAATTGATTGTTGTAGTGATTTTATAGATAATATATTTATATTATTAATCAATATGAAGACATGATGATATTTCAATAGGCCGAGCTGATGATAGATATATTATGTTTACTGTGTATAGTCTGTCGATAAATCAGTTGAGGTTTTTATTAAACTTCCAGACTTGTTGTTTCTCTTGCTTGGTAGACATAAATCAACTTATGTGATCAACTCTCGGAAACGTTTTAATTGTATCTGAACTTATAGATTATTATGTCATTGTAATAATAAGTAAAAATGTATATAAATGTTTATATTTTGTGTAATATTAAACTAGTATGACTACTATAATTAAATATTAAAAATTAATTTTATGATACTCTACAAAATATGATGAGCTTTTCGTCCATAAGATAGAAATGAGTATGACATGGTAGATCTGTTGACTTGTTTTGTCCAGTTTTCCATTGTTTAACACACTTATTATTATATGCTTAATCTCAAATTCTGATTTTGAATATATTTATATGTATTTATAGTATATTTATATTCTATGCACAATTTTAATAAGTAATTAAATCTTATATTATTAAAAAAAATATAATATGCATATTAGATTTTTAGTTAACCTAATGAATATGCAATAAAAAAATTGATTGTTGTAGTGATTTTATAGATAATATATTTATATTATTAATCAATATGAAGACATGATGATATTTCAATAGGCCGAGCTGATGATAGATATATTATGTTTACTGTGTATAGTCTGTCGATAAATCAGTTGAGGTTTTTATTAAACTTCCAGACTTGTTGTTTCTCTTGCTTGGTAGACATAAATCAACTTATGTGATCAACTCTCGGAAACGTTTTAATTGTATCTGAACTTATAGATTATTATGTCATTGAAATAATAAGTTAAAATGTATATAAATGTGTATATTTTGTGTAATATTAAACTAGTATGACTACTATAATTAAATATTAAAAATTAAGTTTATGATACTCTACAAAATATGATGAGCTTTTCGTCCATAAGATAGAAATGATTATGACATGGTAGATCTGTTGACTTGTTTTGTCCAGTTTTCCATTGTTTAACACACTTATTATTATATGCTTAATCTCAAATTTTGATTTTGAATATATTTATATGTATTTATAGTATATTTATATTCTATGCACAATTTTAATAAGTAATTAAATCTTATATTATTAAAAAAAATATAATATGCATATTAGATTTTTAGTTAACCTAATGAATATGCAATAAAAAATTGATTGTTGTAGTGATTTTATAGATAATATATTTATATTATTAATCAATATGAAGACATGATGATATTTCAGTAGGCCGAGCTGATGATAGATATATTATGTTTACTGTGTATAGTCTGTCGATAAATCAGTTGAGGTTTTTATTAAACTTCCAGACTTGTTGTTTCTCTTGCTTGGTAGACATAAATCAACTTATGTGATCAACTCTCGGAAACGTTTTAATTGTATCTGAACTTATAGATTATTATGTCATTGAAATAATAAGTAAAAATGTATATAAATGTTTATATTTTGTCTAATATTAAACTAGTATGATTACTATAATTAAATATTAAAATTAACTTTATGATACTCTACAAAATATGATGAGCTTTCGTCCATAAGATAG